>NC_040035.1:26398097-26632394 GCF_003713205.1 Coffea eugenioides
AAAAAAAAAAAATTCTACGCGCTGTAGTTATTATCTTTTTTCTTACATGCCTCTACAATTTCAAGTTCCAATTGCACCATGAGCTCTCTAGCATCACTTGTGTTTTTCCCCCCTGCATGCACCCTTATTTCTTTCTCTTTGTAACCATACTTGGTTTTGATACATGTCGAATCACCAATACACGAGGTTTAGGATAATCTTATGTGTAGTGAATAACTATGTCTAAAAAGAAATCGTAACAGCAGTTCTTGCTTTTACATCAAATGCAGTCATTTCTTTTTCTTCGAATTCTCTTTAAATGCACTATGCCCCCTAAAGTTTGGAATGTTTTACAACATAGTCTATAACATTAATTTTGTGACATTTTAGTCATTCTGTAATCCAACTTTGTCTTTGAGTAGTTGGTGTTTTTAGAATTTCATAATCAGGTCTATTTTCAAATGTTCGAATCTTCAGACAAATATAACGTTACTTTCTATTTGAAAACTCATTTTTTCCTCTCATTTAGTCATTCTTCTCTTAGCTTGAGTAAACAATATATCTTTCAATTTTTTTTTTCATTTTTCCTTTTCTGTACGTTAGAGATGGCAAAATGGGCGGGATGGGCGGGATTTGCTTAGGTTTGAGATGGAACCGAGTCATATGGGTTTGGGCCCAACCTTACCCATATGTGTTTTGGGACTAACTTGGGCGGGATCACTTTGGGATGGGTTTAGATTGATTCCGCCCAATACCCAAATCTATTTTCTACATATTTTTTTTCATTTAATTCATTTTTTATTTTCTATATAATTTTAATATTTTTGATTTATTAAATTTCTTTTAGTTTTATTAAATAAACATGCAAGTGCTTTATACTCAGAATTTTCACCAAAAATTGGATTTAATAAATAAAGGAAAAGATAGATATACAACCATATTCCAACATATATCAAGATGGCCAAGGTACTTAGGGTGTTGAATATTTATTCTATCATTGTCCAAGTATGACAGGTTTAAACTAACTGAAATACTGAAAATTCTTGTGGATAATGACTAGGAAGACTACTAGATTATATTCGCTGGTATGACTATAAAAATTGTTAAAGATAATTTTTGAATCTAATACTCCGTTTGGATTGGCTATTTTTTCAAAAAATAAGTTTTTCAAATATAATATACAGTAATATACAATAACTCAAAAAAACATTCCATCCATATTAGTATATCAAATATTTCAAAAAAAATTTATCGTAAAAATTTTTCATATATACTACTACAATAAAATATTTCAAAAACACCCCCTAAAAATAGCTAATCCAAACGGAGCCCTTGCAATTTGAGCCCAATGGGTACCCAAGTATTTCCCAAAATTTCCCATCAATTAATGGGTACAATTGGGATTTGTCCCATTTTAAACCCAATAACAAATTTTAGTACCCATCCCGCCCAAAGTCTCCATAGGCATGGGTAACCCATTGGGACTTGGGATAAATTGCCACCTCTACTGTACGTAAATAAAACTCAATTTCCAAAGCCTTCATGATGAAGATTCTTGGTTGTTTATGTGATAGGGTATGTGCTGTTGGTGATATATAATATTTGTCAAATATCTTTTTACATAAATTACACCTTCTTTAAACAAAATCTGCTGGTATTGTTTTGTTTCTTTTGTAGTCATCAATGTGAGAGGGAGTGTCTATTTTCTTTCCAACATATATGGTGGGCTTTTCCGAAAAAAAATTCTTTTGCTATCAATCCGTTACTTATCTCTAAAATAAGGGCAGCAGTGTTTTTTGACCAACCAATAATTTAGGTTAAAAAAATTATAGTCCATACACTAACATGGAATAGAAATACGTGCAAGCCTATACAAAGAAAGAAAAAAAATCAAGAGTATTCAATCAAGTGAGGTCCATAATTCTAATCTCAATCTTGATTTCGACATTTGAACCAAACACCTCCTAAATGGTAAAAGAAGAGAAGACTGAAGACTTATTCAAGTTTTTTAATCCTCTAACTGTCTCATACCACAAAGGGCCATAATTTGTCTAAGCATACTATTATGTGGAAAGAAAAAAGTGGCACCAAAGAATTTCTGACTCAGTCTCAAGCCAAGAATTGGCGCATTATTTATTTATTTGTGCTATTTCCTTTCAAGAAAGACTGCAATCTGAGAAGAGAAGCCATTAAAAAAGTTTGTATTTTCAAATATTGACTCAAAAGGCGCTAGGCTAGAACAATCTTGTATGAATCCAGTTCATGTTTCACGTATTAATGCGGTCCAACGAAGAAGAATATAAATTCATCATGCTACTAGAATTTCCTCAACTGGACTTTAGTTATCTTCTCTACCTTACAAATGCATCAAAAATCTAACATTCGCTTTTCTGAGTTCATTTGAAACAGAATTAGTGCGAACGTCTTTTGAGAAGTATTGTACGTAAACCATGTTGTTTAAGCATTCAAGAGTATTGTACGTCTTTTGATTGCAGTTTATACCTCCAGAAAGTCTATCTTTTTCATTTGTAGCCTAAAATTATTTTTTCATATGTTTCAGTTTTGGCCAATAAGTTTACACAGTCGACAAGAATTTATTGTAAAACTATCAACACCTTTGCCAAAATTAGCAAAATAGAGGTATTACTAAACAACACCAAAATCCATTGAGAGAATCCTTTACAAAATACTAAAGCACAGAATGGGCTCACTTGAATCTATAACCGAAACGTTTCTAAGTAACAGGATCCATGGCCCATCCATCCACCAGGCATCAAATACAGAAATGCCTGGACTCTATAGATTTAAGTCACAAGTCCCAAAACTGAAAATTAAATCTTACCGAAATGCTATGAATAAAAACTTATCCTATTTTCCTATTACTATCTATTTTAAGGCGTGATATCTTTGATAAACTGAAGTTTGATCTTCTGTAGCGCTCTTAGAACTTCTTTCATGTTTGTTCTCTCCTCAGGAGCATCTGTCGTGCAACTTAAACTAAGTTGCAAGATAGACGATATGCATTCAATCTTCCTTTGTACCATTTTATCTTCAGGATGAAGCAAGTCTGCGTCTATAACCTGAATCACAGAATCTGGTGAGCATTCTTGTATCCAACGCCTGAGGTTTAATTCTTCTGTAAACATCTCATCCTTAGGCTTTCTTTTTGTAAATGTCTCCATCAATATAATCCCAAAGCTGTAAACATCACTACTTGTTGAAATCAATCCTTCCAGTCCATACTCTAGCATCAAAAAATTTGAAACTAGTTGTTAAAGTCAAGTACTAGTACCGGTTCACCAATTTTAAATTTTTTTCAAATTTTTTAAATTTCACATACTATACAAGCCATTAAAAGTTGAAACTTTAATTTGAATGACATAAAAAATTTGAAATTGGAATCAAGAAAAGTCACCTGGGGCAATATATCCAAATGTAGCAAGAGTCTTTGTTTGTATCACAGATTCTTCGTCTCCCAACAACTTCGCAATTCCAAAATCGCAAATATGTCCAACCATGTCTTCATCTAGGAGAATATTGCTAGGTTTCAAGTCACAGTGAGCTATAGGCGTTGAATAGCCATAGTGGAGATATTCCAAACCAGAAGCCACATCTATCATGATACCCAACCTTTGCCTGATACTTAGGACATGATGGTTTACATGAAGCCATTTCTCAAGGCTTCCATTGGGCATGTATTCGAGCGCCAAAGCCTTAAAGTCAAGACTAGAGCATGCAGTAATTACTCTAGTTAAATTTCGATGACGAAGGCAGCTTAAGACTTCACATTCTCGATCAAAGCTTTTAAATGCACCTTCTAGTTGCAAATCGAATACCTTTATGGCCCAAACCATCCCATTTTCACAAATTCCCTTGTAAACTGAACCAAAGCTCCCCGAACCAAGTAAGTTACTCTCGTTGAATCCATTTGTTATTTGTCTAAGTTCATGGAAGGACACCCTTTCAAATGTCGCCATGGGAAGCAAGTTCTGAGTTGGTGCTAGAATTTTCTTTCTCAACTTTGACCGTATCAAAAAAATTGAAATCACCAAGGCTAATATGACAGATCCTGATGTCAACAGAACAATCATGACTATCCTTTTTGTCCTTGATTCATGCTCAAATTTACTTGCACAAGGTTGGAGCCAAGGAGCGCCACACAATGCTTCATTTGAGAGAAAAGATAGGTTCGTGAAATTTGCGAACGGCCCTCCATGAGGAATTGGTCCTCTCAATCTGTTGTAAGACACATTAAAGTATTGGAGATCTGGCAGTACCTGTAATGAGTTGGGAATTTCACCTTCCAGATTGTTAAAAGATAGATCCAAATGCCGTAACTGCAGCATATTCTTCATGGAATCTGGTATCAATCCTTGTAGCTTGTTACGTTCCAAGGAGAGTTCTTGCAAATCCTGTAGTGCTCCAATAGTGCTGGGTATCCTACCCAAGTATTGATTATTTGAAAGGTTCAAATAGACTAATGCCTTGAAGTTTCCAATTTCAGCAGGCAAAGAACCTGTCAAATAATTTCCTGACATGTCTAGCTCCAAAATATATTTGAGGCTCCAAAAGCTTGTTGGTATCATAGAACTTAAATTGGTAGAATTGAGATAAACATATCTGAGTGTTGTAACGTTTCCTAAACAAGAAGGCACCATACCCGAGAACATATTTTGTCCAAGTCTTAATTCTCCTAAGTTCAGCAAATTACAAAACTCACTTGGAATAGCACCTAGTATTTGATTGTCGCTTAGATCTATCCTCTGAAGCTTCAAGAACCATTTGATTGTAGTTGGAATTAACCCTGTCAAACTATTGTTTTCAAAGAACAGTTCTACTAAGTTGCTCAAATTACCAATCGAACTTGGAATTTCATTTTTGATTCCACAACTACCTGCATGAAAGGATTCGAGTGAGCTAGAAAGATTTCCGATAGACTTTGGGAGGAAGCCATTCAGAGGATTCTCATCTATCCACAACCTTCTTAAATGTTTACAGTTTGTTAGGGATATGATGAAGCTCAACTCTTTGGATAGCGAGTCCTCAGAAAAATCATTTTTCCATATAGCAAACTGTTCCAGTAATCTCAAGTTTCCAAGAGAATGAGGAATTGCACCCGTAAAATGATTCATACCAAGGTGTAGCATTCTGAGCCGAGAAGCATTTGAGATAGACGTTAGTATAGTTCCAGTGAATTCATTTCCCCCAAGGTAGAGTCCCTCAAGATTGGGTAAGAAAGCACCTATAGTTGATGGAAGCTCGCCTGATAAATCATTCTCCGCGAAAGAAATAAGTCGTACAGTTGAACTATTGAAAAGTTTCAGCAGGATGGGACCTCTTAACTTATTCTCTCCCATGTGTAGTACTTCCAACTTGCTAAGATTACCAACCTCTTGAGGTATTATACCTGACAAATCAAATTGGTAAGAAAAAAATGAATCATTTGACTTGAAACAATTTGGTGAGAAAGGGAAGTAATGAGAAGACAGACACATAGTGGATGCAAGTATTGATCATTATGATTTACAAGCCAGCAAGTTTTTGATACAGAATGATAAAGACGAGTTCAAGTAAATCCATGTTTTTTTTTTTTTGTAAAGCTAATCCATGTTACTAGTATTCATGAACTTAGCATATGACAAAAAATATTGTCATGTAATTTGAATCATGTGTTGGCTTGTTGTATTTATGTACTTTCTTTTTTCCTGTTTTTTGAACTTCAAGAATTGGAATATTCGATGCTAATGAAATAATTGGTGGGACGTACAAATATTTCCACCGGCACAAGTACTTTGAATATGATGATGTCTTCCATCTAAGAACGTAAGGTAAGATGAAATAATAAAATAAATCTTAGAGAAAACTCTTCTGATAATGCAATAATAAAATAGATCTTCTTTCAAAACGTTTGAAGCTTTTTACCTGTCATATTGGCACTCCTTATGTCTAGTATCTCCAAATTATAGAGATTGTCAATGACTTTTGGAATTTCACCTGCCAATAAATCATGACATGACAAGAAAATTAATTAAAGGAAGTATTCCCCAATATTTCTAAAGTAATTAGCCTCTGCCAACAGCATTCTTTTTTATGTAAATGTTTCATATGAATTATAAATTTAGTCTCAAAATCCTTCAAAACCTAATGAAAATTTATTATTGGGTTATGAGGATTTTGAACCACTTTCATAGGGTTAAGATGGAATTTCAGTCTAAATTCATAATTCATGCAAATTATAGAGATTGTCAATGGCTTTTGGAATTTCACCTGCTCAAAAATCACGGCATCATGATAAATATAATTCACAGCATGGCATAATTATATGTATATAATATATATACATTTCAGAATTCTAAGGATCTCTCATAAATATTGGCAAAATGACGATTGCATACACCCCAAAAAAATTGGAGGTCTTTTTGGTGTCAATCTCTGTGCGCATGTCAATGAATATTTAAATGTGTGCATAAATTAGAAATATAATTGATATAAAATCTAAATATGTGTCGCGCCCCATTTTTTCGCGATGGAAAAGAAAGTGTTTATAAAAAGGATGTGATTTATTAATAATAAATGAAAAAGGACCTAGAATGGGACTTAAAAGAATGCGACAATTTGGGTCCAAAATTTAGTCTAAAAGGGTTTTTAAGAAAAAATAGGAGTCGCCACTTGGTATGGAGTTTTGGTGTACCAAGTCACCCAAAAAAATAAAGTAAAACAAAATGAAACCCTTTTTGACAACTCCAGGTCTTTGAAAACAAGAGAAAATGGATTCGGGAGTCACGGTTGAAGAAAGGGAAGGCAAAGGTTCGATTAACTCAAACCTAAGGCACCCTTTCAACCTAGTCTAAGCTAGTTGCGAGGTTTAGTCAAAATTTTCCTAATCTAACCTTTAATTTTATCACATTTTGGAGGTTTTCTACATGGATGCAAATCTTAAATTTATAAAAATACCGAAAGGAACAAAATGTTCATTCAAGGATTTAATTGAACCAATCGCATTAATTGCGAAGGCCAAAATGATTCCTTGAAAGTGTCACGAGTATGCAAATGATGAAATAAAAATAAAAAAAGAAATTAAATTATATACATATATATATGTGATCAAAGAAAAAGAGAATGCAACATAAAGGGTACGGGAGACAAAAACTCGTGACTTAGTTTTCTTATACAAGGATTAATGGGGTATTTGAACTAAAAAGTTATAATCACCCATTTCCCATGTTTGAAAAATAATTATCCTAACATGAACAAGCAAATGAACTAGCTTAAATGAGATGCAATTCTAAATGACATGATTAGTACCTATAGAGGGTAAGGGATAATATAATAGGAAATATCATGCAAATGAGAAAAGATCCTAAAAATGAAAATATGCATGAAAATGTAGTGAATAGCACACAAAGATGAATCTAGCGCAAGATAACCTAAAGGGTCTAGCGTTGGACTAACCCATTTCTAAAAATCCTTACTAGCGTTGGACTAGCAAGTAAGCGGAGGGAGAAACCACAACTAGCGCTGGACTAGTGTGGTGACGCCATGCATTGGCAATTCATAGTGAAGCAAATAAAGTATAAATTAAAACAAATAAACACATAAGAGCACGTAACACATAACACGTAAGCATAATATCTAGATGCCAAAATCCTAAGAAAAGCGGATAAAACACATAACACATAAGCCACATAAACACGCAACCTATCTATTACATCGGGGAGCGCCTAACTACAATCTAGGAGGGAAAAATATAATAAAACAAATCAAATTATCTTATCTATTACATTTTTGAGGTATTTAAATGCCTCTCGAATCATTAAAAAAAATTAACTAAAACATATATAAGAAAATTTGAATGAATATTTAAATCAAATAAATAAAGCATATAAAAATATATAAACACATAGGAACACATAGGAGCACATAAGAGCACGTAATTGACATTGAAATAATAAAATAGGAGTACCTCCCGTTTGAAGTGGTGACTAAGTGGAGTCAAATTATCCTATTTATACTCACAATGAACAAAAGAATCATGGCACCAATTTAATTGAAAAAATAATAATAATAAAAGTACTAAATTCACACTAATATGTCAAACGTAAATAAATTTAAGAATATTTAAAAATTACAAGTTAAACATACTCAAAAGTAACATAATTAGCTATTAAAAAAAAGAAGCAATCATAATAAAGAGAGTCAAAATTCACTAGGGACTGAATTGCAAAAAATTGAAAACTTTTGGGGGACAAAAATTATATTTTCCAAAGTTCAGGGGTCAAAATTAAATGAAAGATAAAATTCAGGGACCAAAATGCAATTAATATAAGGACCTACATGAAAGAAATTTAAAATGTTCTGGGCTGCAGTGAAACTACTCAAAAGATCAGGGGCCAAAGTGAAAAATCGTAATCAGATCTTCTTAAGAAAACAGGCCACTGGGCCATTATTTTATTTCTTTGGGCCGGACACTACCTAAGCCCAACCGAAAGTCCAAACTAAAACACACAGGCCAGCCCGTCTTTTATCACTCAAACCCGACCAAAAGATATGGGCTCCAGTCTCTTAGCCCAACAGAAACCCAAGAGAAAAATAAACCAAAACCCATTTCCAAAACCCAACCAAAACTAACTCTTGGCCCATCAGAAAAATAAACATCAGCCCAATTTCCTTTTTCTTTTCTTTCCTTCTTTTCTTTCTTTTCTTTTCTTTCTTCTTCCTCACCGTTTCTTTATCTCCTTCTTCGGCCAGCTGAAGCTTACTTCAGTTGGCGGCCATGGTGGCCGCAGGTGGCCGCAGGTGGCGCCACCGCCTCCGGCGGCGGTCGCCGGCGGCTTCTCCGGTCGCCAAAATTTCTCAAAATGCACCTCCCCACTCCATTTTTCGCGTAGGTTCCATTTCCGGAGTTAATTTTTACAAAAGATAATCCGAAGGTGGCCGAAAGCAAAAAGTCAGTCCAGTTTTTTTATTTTTTAAAACACTATATCTTTCACCAAAAATCACAAAAATTATACCATAACACTCCTTGCAACTTCTACAATACAACTATAATCTTAATTTGACAAGAAAACAACATAAAATGGCCAAAATAAAGCAAAACAGCCCCCTAAAATTCTTTTTGGCATTTTTTCAAACTATTAACATGCATTCACAATAAACCTTTCCTTTTCCTAAATCCGGTTCATGCCATTTCCAATTTTTGAACAATCCAACAACAACAATGCAAAGCAGCAAAAACAGGAGAAAATAGGCAATTAAATATGAATTTAATGTGAAAAACAAAACGGAAAAAAAAAAGAAAAAAAATACCTCTAGGATATTGCAGTCACTTGATTGAGCTTTGTGGTGGAATTCCTAAATTCCAATGGTCTGACCGCTAGTTCCCTTTCTTCTTTTATGGCTTTGTCTGTTGGGAGCAAAGAAAGGTCCGAGAGATGTATTGGCTTGGAGTGTTTTTGTTGAGAGCAAAAGAAAAGGCCGAGAGAGTGTCCCTTCTTTTTTTTTCTTCCTTCTGCCGTTTTTTTTCCAGAGAGAGCCGAGAGAGTCAGGAGATGTATCTTTTTTTGAGCCAAAAGTGGAGTTTGAGTGTTAAATCCACCAAAATGATTTTCTCCATCTCATGAAAAGAAAGGTGCCTGGAGATTTTGAGTGCAAAAATGGATCAATAGTGCATTTGGTGAAAGAGCAATAATTAGGAGAAGATTTTTGATTTTCTTGATTTTCTCTCTTCTTTTTTTTGATTTTATTTATTTTATTTATTATTATTTTTTTTAAAACAAACCTGCAAAAAATGAGAAAAATACACATTAAAATATAAGAAAGTAAATAACACATCAAATAGAAAAATCTTGAGAAAATATTAAAATTTGATAAAAATTTGGTGTCTACAGCTTGCCCCTCTTTGTCTAGAGTTTCAAAGAAACTCAAGACAAAGACGTAGACACCAAATTGCTTACCTGTCTCTTGTAGCTGCACCTGAACTAAAATAAACAAGCCAACACTTGGCTGAAATTATTGGACAAAATGATGCAATAACATTGCAGCAAATGTGACTGAACCCATGTAGAGTTGCCTACGTATCCCACCATGGGAATCAGGTCAAATGTAGTTCGAATGCAAGTGAACCACAATGAAACAAGTGCATTGACCAACTGTGGTCTTTGCAAAGTCGAAAAAGTCTGAGCTCTCAGAACTTCTAAACATGAAACACCAAATGAATGAGAAAGCACAACAATTATTGGTCAAAACAGTCAAGAAAAGTAACTTGTCATGAATGGGAGATAGAAGGGTGCGCGGTGGACGCTGAGACTCACCAACATGAATTTAAATTATCAAGAAGGAGAGGTAGAAGGGTGCGCGGTGGACGCTGAGACTCACCAACATGAATTTAAATTGTCAAGAAAGGGAGGTAGAAGGGTGCGCGGTGGACGCTGAGACTCACCAATAAGAAATTAAATTGATGCGCGGAGGGACGCGATTACGCTCCAACAGGAAATTAAATTGTCAAGAATGAGAGATAGAAGGGTGCGCGGTGGACGCTGAGACTCACCAACAGGAAATTAAATTGATCAAGAATGGGAGGTAGAAGGGTGCGCGGTGGACGCTGAGACTCACCAACAGGAAATTAAATTGATGCGCGGAGGGACGCGATTACGCTCCAACAGGAATTTAAATTTGTCAAGAATGGGAGGTAGAAGGGTGCGCGGTGGACGCTGAGACTCACCAACAGGAAATTAAATTGATCAAGAATGGGAGGTAGAAGGGTGCGTGGTGGACGCTGAGACTCACCAACAGGAAATTAAATTGATGCGCGGAGGGACGCGATTACGCTCCAACAGGAATTTAAATTTGTTTTTCTTGATTGATTGATTTTTTTTTTTTTTTTTTTTTTTTGGAAAGGTCCAAAGTGACGAATTTTAAAACTAGAAGGATACCAATGACAATTCTCCCTTCATGAGATTCGAGAGGTACATACATATGTCACTATCCTCTCGATTTTAAAAAACTCTTTTTCTTTTTGCACTTTTTTTTCTTTCACAAAACCGATTTAGAACGCATTACCAAAATTGGAGCTCACTCCTTTTGCTATTTGCTCCAGCGTAAATCATGTTTAACAAAAACCACATTTTTCATGCTTTCGAAAAGGTAGAAAAAGTGATCACATAATGCCACCACCCATGTGATCCCTTGTGATTCCTTTGGCCTTGAGAACCATGCAAGCATGATCTTTTGATATCAAAATTGCTCCCCAAGAATTGTGCTGCAACTTGTGTTGAATCTTCTCAATTTTTTAGCATCAGTCAGTTATACTTCCCTTTGTATCACAAATCAACTCTTTCTAATAACCAGATCTGAAGGACTGCCCGTTTCAAGTTTCAACACTCTGCTCTTCATTCATGATCTCTTGTGCTCCAAAACCTTACATTGATGACCTTAACATTTCGGATTTTCCCTAAGGTCACCCCCATTTTCTTTTCCTTTTTCTATTTCTTCTTTTTTTCTTTTTCTTCTTTTTTTTTCTCTTTTTTTTTTCATTTTTGAAAAGACACCCATTCGGGTTTTCACTCAATGAACAAATCTTGTTAACAACCTTTATCAACTCAGAAATATATTTAAAGAATGATGGCATTAGTGCGATAATCCTTCCCATGCAAAATTGGTGAAGGTGTATTGACATTATTTGTCATTTGATTAAGTGATTTTTATCAGAAATGCCACTAAAGCGGAGGTCGAGACTTTTCATAATTTTTGTGATGGGCTCAGATGGGGTGGAGAAATATTAAAGGTTGAAAGCAAAATCTTCAAAAAGGTTTCAAAACCCTAAGATCACGTTCTATCAATATTTGCTCCAGTATGAGGGTATTAATACTGAAAAAAAATTGCCCCAGTTTGGCTTTTGAATCCTTTTTTTCTTTTTTTCTTTTTTTTTTTTTTGGAATAACAGGAGATAAAAATTTACCCCAGTGTGAGGTTTGCAATCTTTATGAGGGCTATCAAATAAAGGGTTAAATTATTCTGGAGGTTCAATGGGGAAAACTAGGGATAAGATGTTTAAAGAGAAAAGAAAAAGGCTCGCCTTTGATCCGCCATAGATGGTATTTCAAAACGAAAAATCACATAATCAGATAAAAAAAATTTAT
This sequence comes from Coffea eugenioides, assembly GCF_003713205.1. Classification (NCBI taxonomy): domain Eukaryota; kingdom Viridiplantae; phylum Streptophyta; class Magnoliopsida; order Gentianales; family Rubiaceae; genus Coffea; species Coffea eugenioides. Next base: position 26,410,214 of record NC_040035.1, read on the forward strand.
TACACATGTCTGAATTGATTGGCAAAGGAAAGACCTGTCCATCAAGTTCTGTACGAATGGACGTTCTTCCGGATAGCACTCTTTGAACAATAAATGACTCTTGCCAAGTTGGAACAAACTTTTCTTTAACCTCCTCTTGAATCGGAAGAATTTACTTCAAAACCTTATCCCTCACTTCAAATAAGCGAGATTTGTCTTTCTTGCCATAACTAACGAACCATCCTTTGATGATAGCATTGTCCATGACAAACATTCAACTTCTTTTTCATCAATTAGAGACAGCAACTCATTGTGCTCCTTAATCCATTCGATTTCTTCTGCCTGAGCCTTTGTCAAAATGTGCAAGGACGGAATCTCGGTTTTGGCATGTATTACCACTTCCATTACAGTATAAGAGGGCAAGGTGTTACCCCAACTTAGAAATGTAATCTCCAATGAAATGCTCCCAGAATTCAATTGCAAAATTTGCAAAATCGAAGGGAAAACTCTCTTTTTCTTTTTCTTTTTTTTTCAATCCCCTTTTTTTTCTCTTTTTTTTCGTTTTTTTTCTTTTTTTTCATTTTTTTCCTCCTTTTTTTTTTACTATTCTCTCTTTTTTTTTTCTCTCATTCCCCCTTTCTTTTATTTTCTCTTTTCTTTTTCTTTTTTTCTTTTTTTTTATTCCCCCTTTTCTTTTCTCTTTTTTTTTTTTTTCAAGTTGGCTGCTGAAGTATGTACTCCTTTTGAGCAAATAGCCGATCCTCCACTTTACAATGTAGCATCATTGCTCCATTTTTATTCGTGATTAATCTCCAAATTTGCAAGTTTTGAATTGCACTTTTTCCTCGATCTCAACCATAAACACCTACATAAGGGGAATTTTTCAAAGCACTTGAATTTTTCAATTTTTTACCTTTTTTGTTTATTTTTTTTTTGAGCAATGAAGTAACAATTAAAATTCATGCAAAGTATTGACTTATCAAGATTTTAAAAAATATATACTTGATCTTGGACATACCCTACAAATGTATTATAAAACTTTTGCCTCAATTTGAACTTATTTGGTGAAGTCTCACAAATATATTACAAAAAATTTACCCCAATTTGGGCTTATTTTAGTTGCAAAATAATCACATACAATGTGAATAGAAACTACATTTTTCAAATGAAAAAATTAAATGTCATATCCAAACTCATGTAGAAGATTTCATGATAACTCCCTCAAAATAAGACCAAATTGTAAAAGATCTCTTCCTCATTTTGGGATCGGTGTTGAGGGAAAAGGATCACTTTTCTTATGAGCTCATCTTTTAGGACCAATCAAATGGATATTATTCAGGATTTTGAGATGGCCCAGGGGAATGGTATGTCAGGGTTTTTTTTTTTTTTTTTTTTTTTCAAATTGTATCTAGCACATTCAATATCACATCTTGGTGAAAGCAAATAGTTTATCACTCTTATTTCTTGAGAAAATTCAGTCAACATATAAGCTGTATAGGCTTGTATATATATGGATAGAAACGATAGTTAAACATATGAAAACAGGTTATGGCCTCATGATCATGAGTGGTTGGTAGATTCCTTAGAGACAAAATTTTCACTTCAAATTGTCATGAAAGATAAGTCAGCAATGGACTTTATGAGCTTGTAATGTAGTTTAACAACGATAGCTAAAAAAAAAAAAAAACTTGCAAGGACAATGCACTTAAGATCGCCTTCTTTCCCAAAAATTGCCCCAATTTTGTATTTAAAATCCGGGACCCCCTTTTGACTCCCTTTTTCTTATCAATCCTCTTTTTTCTTCAACAATCACTAAGGGGAATGCAGCATTAGATGTCTTCGCATTTTTCTTTTTTTCTTTCATCATTTTTCATTTTTTTCACAATTTTCTTTTCTCTCTCTCTCTTTTTTTTTTTTTTTTTTTTTACCAATACTGATATCCCAATGTCAATGATAAAATTGAAAACTCCCTAATTTGGAGTATATATGGCCCCTCTTTCTTTGCGATATTGAATACCAAAATATCAATGGTAGAGTCAAAATCTCCCAACTTGTAATTTTTTCTTCTTCTTCTTTTTTTTTTTTCACTCGTTTTCTTTATTTGATGTCCCTTTCAAAAATTTTGAGCATCTTTGCCATTTTTTCAATTCTCAAATCTCCTTCCCCAGTGTGGGGGTGCGATCATAAGTGCTTTTGAAACGAACCACCAATTTAGGCTCAAACGAGGATGCAAAGGATGGATAGTGTGTAGATAGTAGAAACGATAGCCAAAGTATCATTCTTATTTTTCATGACAACCAAAGTAAAGAATAGCCCGTTAAGAAAATCCATTTCCTTTTGACGTGTAAAATTATGATCACTAAGGCTCTTATTTGAAACAAAATTGTGCTTGCGATGGTTCAAAAAGGAGACTGAATGATAAAAACTGTATGGATAGAGAAATGAAAGCCTAGAGCATCATCCCAAATTCCCAAAATAAGAAGTAATGTGCATTTTTGCTTTCACTCAGATGTGTATTGAATCTGATTAGACACCCAGGACATTTTCACGGTAAAAAAATTGTCTCACTTTGAAGCTAGTCAACCAATGCGACTGATCTTGGAGGTTCAATAGAAGTGGACAAAAAAATGAAAATGAAAAGTGTTGGGGTTGATCTTTTACGACAAGCTATCAAATTTGAATGACCCCCTTTTATTTCCGACTATCCTCATTGAATAGTTTAGGCCACATATCTAGTGTATGCAAAGAATTTTGGGAATTGGACATACACTCATGAATTTCGAACAAGAGGTCGAAAAAATTCAATTTAGCCTTATTTCTTAAAATCTATCATGAAATTTCCCAATGAGCAAATAAAGAATGAATATATACAAAACAATAGCTGTCTAAATAAAAACTTTATTATTCAAATGTTTGAAAATTTTTTCTCAAATATAATACATGTGAGAAAATAAAAATCTCTAAAGAATACACTTTCAAATATATACACACTTTCTCTTTCTATCTTTTGAGACAAAATGTATTAGAAACAATGAATCAAGAGATTTTTGAGATGCTTTACACTAGCATTTTCAAATGGATTTTTCATTTATTTTTTTTTAATTTTTTTTCACATTGTAGGATCTGCCCAAGAATCAAGTAACACTTGTAATTTTTCAAAATTTATTAGACCCAAAAATATTATCAGATGTAGGAAAAAATATTTTTTTACCTTGTTAAAACAACTTTTATAAATGCAGGGGAGGGGAAAAAAATAAAAGCAAAATACCCAGAGTCAGTAAGCAAAATTGCAAAATCGATATGCATGTCCTATGGGTGAGCCCTTTTATGCCAAGGGTTGGTCTAGCATGGAAAATGCAATCCTTAGGGGTAGGCATCATACAATACCTGATGGATCCGATCGACTTATTGAGATTCGAATAAAAGACAATTTTGAAAAAATTGAATAATTGGAGTGACAAGAGACAATTTGTCCTAACAAAATGAGGACAAAGTCCGAATGGGTTGAATGCTTTGATTGACATATAAAGTGATATTAAAAATCAATTTAGTGTGAAAAGCTTATTTTTGAAAGAATTGAAATGTCTCGACTAGTTTATTCGGTAAACCATAGATCAAAACTTTTTTTTTTTTTTTAAAAAGGAATAAACGGGCCAAATGGATCGAATGAAATTGATTATTAGTTCAAAAATTGATTAGATTATCCTAAAAGCGAATAAAACTGATCAAATGAATTGGATGAAATTGAAAATTTATTTAAAAAAAAATTGACTTAATTATCCTAAAAAAAAAATAATGGATTGGATGGAATTGACGGTTTATTCAAAATTGACTGAATTATCCTAAAAGTAAATGAACGGATCAAATGGATTGAATGAAATTGAGGATTTATTCAAAAATTGGTTGGATTGTCCTAAAAAATGAATAAACTGGTAAAATTGATTGGATGAAACTGACGATTTATTCAAAATTGACTGAATTATCCTAAAATCGAATGAACAGATCAAATGCATTGAATGAAATTGAGGATTTATTCAAAAATTGGCTGGATCACCCTAAAAAGGGGTAAATTGATCAAATGAATTGAATGAAATTAATGATTTATTTCAAAATGAAATTGAATGAAAATGAAATTAAAAAAATGAGCAAAATTGTATGGATCGAATGATCTATAAAAAATCGATTCAATCATCTTAGATGTAAAAATGGAATGAATGAAATTGATGATTTATCAAAATCGATGGAATTGTCAGCTCATTGATAGTTTCAAAAAATTCATTGTGATTCATTAGTCTATGAGCCTTCGAAAATCAAGATTCGACCTTAACATACTTATCATCTCAACAATGAGGAATTTGTGAATTTCTTCAACTTAATGTCCGTTACACAAGGAATTTTTACCAATTTTGATAAAATGGCCAAAAAGTGATTATTAAAGGCTCATATTCTAATGCGTAAAAACTGTTCCATCATTCTCAATGCCGTCACACGGAAGGGATCGAATCCTACCTTACCTTGTGCACTACCCCTTTGGATGGTACAAAAAATATAAACGTGTAAGTCTCATTGGATTACATATCCGAGACACAAAGCGGCTTATTCCTAACGCGGGATCCCCTATGCGGCATTCCCTCTAAAGTTAATGTATGATGCCAGTTTATTAAAGCGATTAAATATGCAATGAAATAATTGACATATGATCTAAAAGTACCCCATTTAAATGCCGGGGTAAGCCTAAAATGAAATGTATTCATGCTGCAAATGCGAAACATTGAATTTAAACGTGTCACATCAAATAGGGTAGGCTCCTAGAGAGTACCATGCCAGGACTCTTATTTTCTAGGACTTATGAATGCAATGAAGACACAAAAACCAAGAAAAGTTAGTTTAGACAGATAAATACACATAACACATTGTAGCAACGAAATCAACACAAGGAAATAAAGCAATAAAAAGAGGAAAGGGATTGGACCCCTCCCCTCGTGAATAGTGTCCCTAATAGGGTAAGGTCGACTCTACCCTAGGCAAGCTAAAATGGATGCATGAGGTTAGGGTTCACTAATGCATCTAGACTCGATAGGTTTTAGGTCCCCGAGCCTTCAGACTTGGAAACCAAGGGTCATCACTCCCAAGGTTCCTTGTCGGTGGCTCGAGCGATTCCCCAGACGTTGCTACGCACACGTCGTGTTACGGCTACCCGTCTGGGCGAATCTAAAAAGAATTCTCAACCTTCGACTAAAAACTAATAGGTCATCAACCTAAAGTTTAAAGCGGAAGATCGAGTGACCCCTCGGATCATGCTACGCACACGTCGTGATACGATCACATGTCCAAGTGGGTCGCCTAAAATCCTAATAGGGTGGAGTGGCGTGACAAGCCACTAAAAGAAAAATAAATAAAGAATAAAAAATAAAACGTATGCACGTATGCCAGTGCTCATTTTGGAGGGGAGGGATCGAGAACCAATGCGAAGCTCTAGGGTAAAATTCCCCACCCCCAAATGCAAAGCGCGATACATATAAGTAAATAAATAAAAGTAAATAAATAAATCATTCATCACATATACGAGGAACGATAAACGAATACGAGGGTGAAATGCAAAATATCCTAAAAGAGAAAAATGCAACCTAAAACATCCAAATATGATAAATATAAGGGTTAAAAAGAGAAAAGACGACTAAACCAAGTGCTTGGACTCTCTTACGTCCCCAGTGGAGTCGCCAAGTTGTCGCGCCCCATTTTTTCGCGATGGAAAAGAAAGTGTTTATAAAAAGGATGTGATTTATTAATAATAAATGAAAAAGGACCTAGAATGGGACTTAAAAGAATGCGACAATTTGGGTCCAAAATTTAGTCTAAAAGGGTTTTTAAGAAAAAATAGGAGTCGCCACTTGGTATGGAGTTTTGGTGTACCAAGTCACCCAAAAAAATAAAGTAAAACAAAATGAAACCCTTTTTGACAACTCCAGGTCTTTGAAAACAAGAGAAAATGGATTCGGGAGTCACGGTTGAAGAAAGGGAAGGCAAAGGTTCGATTAACTTAAACCTAAGGCACCCTTTCAACCTAGTCTAAGCTAGTTGCGAGGTTTAGTCAAAATTTTCCTAATCTAACCTTTAATTTTATCACATTTTGGAGGTTTTCTACATGGATGCAAATCTTAAATTTATAAAAATACCGAAAGGAACAAAATGTTCATTCAAGGATTTAATTGAACCAATCGCATTAATTGCGAAGGCCAAAATGATTCCTTGAAAGTGTCACGAGTATGCAAATGATGAAATAAAAATAAAAAAAGAAATTAAATTATATACATATATATATGTGATCAAAGAAAAAGAGAATGCAACATAAAGGGTACGGGAGACAAAAACTCGTGACTTAGTTTTCTTATACAAGGATTAATGGGGTATTTGAACTAAAAAGTTATAATCACCCATTTCCCATGTTTGAAAAATAATTATCCTAACATGAACAAGCAAATGAACTAGCTTAAATGAGATGCAATTCTAAATGACATGATTAGTACCTATAGAGGGTAAGGGATAATATAATAGGAAATATCATGCAAATGAGAAAAGATCCTAAAAATGAAAATATGCATGAAAATGTAGTGAATAGCACACAAAGATGAATCTAGCGCAAGATAACCTAAAGGGTCTAGCGTTGGACTAACCCATTTCTAAAAATCCTTACTAGCGTTGGACTAGCAAGTAAGCGGAGGGAGAAACCACAACTAGCGTTGGACTAGTGTGGTGACGCCATGCATTGGCAATTCATAGTGAAGCAAATAAAGTATAAATTAAAACAAATAAACACATAAGAGCACGTAACACATAACACGTAAGCATAATATCTAGATGCCAAAATCCTAAGAAAAGCGGATAAAACACATAACACATAAGCCACATAAACACGCAACCTATCTATTACATCGGGGAGCGCCTAACTACAATTTAGGAGGGAAAAATATAATAAAACAAATCAAATTATCTTATCTATTACATTTTTGAGGTATTTAAATGCCTCTCGAATCATTAAAAAAAATTAACTAAAACATATATAAGAAAATTTGAATGAATATTTAAATCAAATAAATAAAGCATATAAAAATATATAAACACATAGGAACACATAGGAGCACATAAGAGCACGTAATTGACATTGAAATAATAAAATAGGAGTACCTCCCGTTTGAAGTGGTGACTAAGTGGAGTCAAATTATCCTATTTATACTCACAATGAACAAAAGAATCATGGCACCAATTTAATTGAAAAAATAATAATAATAAAAGTACTAAATTCACACTAATATGTCAAACGTAAATAAATTTAAGAATATTTAAAAATTACAAGTTAAACATACTCAAAAGTAACATAATTAGCTATTAAAAAAAAGAAGCAATCATAATAAAGAGAGTCAAAATTCACTAGGGACTGAATTGCAAAAAATTGAAAACTTTTGGGGGACAAAAATTATATTTTCCAAAGTTCAGGGGTCAAAATTAAATGAAAGATAAAATTCAGGGACCAAAATGCAATTAATATAAGGACCTACATGAAAGAAATTTAAAATGTTCTGGGCTGCAGTGAAACTACTCAAAAGATCAGGGGCCAAAGTGAAAAATCGTAATCAGATCTTCTTAAGAAAACAGGCCACTGGGCCATTATTTTATTTCTTTGGGCCGGACACTACCTAAGCCCAACCGAAAGTCCAAACTAAAACACACAGGCCAGCCCGTCTTTTATCACTCAAACCCGACCAAAAGATATGGGCTCCAGTCTCTTAGCCCAACAGAAACCCAAGAGAAAAATAAACCAAAACCCATTTCCAAAACCCAACCAAAACTAACTCTTGGCCCATCAGAAAAATAAACATCAGCCCAATTTCCTTTTTCTTTTCTTTCCTTCTTTTCTTTCTTTTCTTTTCTTTCTTCTTCCTCACCGTTTCTTTATCTCCTTCTTCGGCCAGCTGAAGCTTACTTCAGTTGGCGGCCATGGTGGCCGCAGGTGGCCGCAGGTGGCGCCACCGCCTCCGGCGGCGGTCGCCGGCGGCTTCTCCGGTCGCCAAAATTTCTCAAAATGCACCTCCCCACTCCATTTTTCGCGTAGGTTCCATTTCCGGAGTTAATTTTTACAAAAGATAATCCGAAGGTGGCCGAAAGCAAAAAGTCAGTCCAGTTTTTTTATTTTTTAAAACACTATATCTTTCACCAAAAATCACAAAAATTATACCATAACACTCCTTGCAACTTCTACAATACAACTATAATCTTAATTTGACAAGAAAACAACATAAAATGGCCAAAATAAAGCAAAACAGCCCCCTAAAATTCTTTTTGGCATTTTTTCAAACTATTAACATGCATTCACAATAAACCTTTCCTTTTCCTAAATCCGGTTCATGCCATTTCCAATTTTTGAACAATCCAACAACAACAATGCAAAGCAGCAAAAACAGGAGAAAATAGGCAATTAAATATGAATTTAATGTGAAAAACAAAACGGAAAAAAAAAAGAAAAAAATACCTCTAGGATATTGCAGTCACTTGATTGAGCTTTGTGGTGGAATTCCTAAATTCCAATGGTCTGACCGCTAGTTCCCTTTCTTCTTTTATGGCTTTGTCTGTTGGGAGCAAAGAAAGGTCCGAGAGATGTATTGGCTTGGAGTGTTTTTGTTGAGAGCAAAAGAAAAGGCCGAGAGAGTGTCCCTTCTTTTTTTTTCTTCCTTCTGCCGTTTTTTTTCCAGAGAGAGCCGAGAGAGTCAGGAGATGTCTCTTTTTTTTTGAGCCAAAAGTGGAGTTTGAGTGTTAAATCCACCAAAATGATTTTCTCCATCTCATGAAAAGAAAGGTGCCTGGAGATTTTGAGTGCAAAAATGGATCAATAGTGCATTTGGTGAAAGAGCAATAATTAGGAGAAGATTTTTGATTTTCTTGATTTTCTCTCTTCTTTTTTTTATTTTTTTTATTTTTTTTATTATTATTTTTTTTAAAACAAACCTGCAAAAAATGAGAAAAATACACATTAAAATATAAGAAAGTAAATAACACATCAAATAGAAAAATCTTGAGAAAATATTAAAATTTGATAAAAATTTGGTGTCTACAGTTTTCATCTCTATATTTTGCTTCTTCTGTTTCTTCGCCAAGCAAGACCATATAAACTGATATATAAGAGTTTAGGCAGCGGAGTATACAAGTATTGATATATTTGCACTTGACCCTCAAGTTCATATTGTAATTCTTAATTGTGCCCTCATTTAAAAGTGGTTTCTCACTTAGGCCCATAACTTTAGACATTTAGGGTTGTGTGTACTACAAAGATATTGGACAACTAACCTATATCTGATCAAATTCAGCCCACTAGAATCTCGTTCTTAGTATGACACAAGATGGTAAGGGCTTCCTAGTTGTTGCATTTATTGATAAGCTTCCTCTCTCTTAGAAGGCTTTTTGCAATTCCTTGGAACATGTCAAAGCTGATCTATCACTTGGTGAAGTGATTTCTCACATTCAAATTGAGAAAAACAATCGCATGAAAGATCAAACCTCTATGGCTTTATCGCAAGAACTTGCTACTAAGACAAACTTAGTAGATACATAACTTGCAAGTGGCTTCCAAAAGTTCAAGAACAACAAGAAAAACAAAAACTAGAGTGAAAGTAACCAAAAAGGTAATTTCAAAAATTTAAATAAAATTCAAAAGAGGTCTAAGAGTCTTTGTTTTGTATGTGGTAAACCAAGTCATAAGGCGGTCTAGTGTAAGTTTTGCAAAGGACAAGAACAACGCGTGCCAAAACCTCAAGCAAACTTAGCTAAATCTGACGAGGTGATAGCTACTATTGCTTTTGAAGTGAACTTGGCACATAATGTGACCAAATGGATTGTTAACACTGGAGCAACAAAGCACATTGCTACAAGTAAAAACCACTTCATCGAGTATGAATGAGTGGATGATGGGGATCATGTGTTCCTTGGAGATGCTTGTGCAGCTCCAATTATTGGTAAAAGGAATGTTCTATTGAAACTTGCATTGGGAAAGTCTATTGCTTTGACTAATATGCTGCATGTTCCTTCTATGAAGAGAAATTTAATTTCTAGTGGATTGCTTAATAAGGCTAGCATCAAACTTGTGTTTGATAATGATAAGTTAATTTTGACCAAAAATGGGAATTTTGTTGGAAAGGGCTTTTCTTGTAGGGGTTTATTTGTGTTAGATGCTACTTGCAATGTCATGAATAAAGCTTCTTCTTCTACTTACTTTGTTGATTCTTTGGATATTTGGCATGCTAAATTAGACATGTGAGTGTTGATTCAATTAAACGAATGAGACACTTGGATCTAGTTCCTAATCTACCTAACAATGAGACCTCCTAATGTGAAATTTGTATAGAAGCAAAGCATCTCAAAAAACCCTTCAAATCTGTTGAGAGAACAACTGGCCTTTTAGAATTAATCCACATCAACCTTGTTGACTTTAAGAATAACATGACTAGATGTGCTAAAAGATAGTATGTGACATTCATTGTACTCAAAATTCATGAAGCTGTATCTCTTAAGTGAAAAAGATGAAATTAAAGAAATGTTTTTCAAATATAAAAATGAGGTCGAAACTCAACTTGACAAAAAGATTTAAAGACTTAGATTGGAGAGAGTTGGGGAATATGACTCTAATTTGCTGAAAAGAGCGTATGAACAAAGTGGAATAATATGGGAAACAACTCCACCATATTCACCTCAGTCTAATGGAGTTGTTGAAAGGAAAGATAGAACATTGGAAGTCCTAATTTGCCTAGTAATATGTGGGGAGAAGCTACACTATCTGTATGTCATATTCTCAATAAATTCCACATGAAAAGATATCAAAAACTCCTTATGAATTGTGGAAAATAATATGTCCCAAACTTAAGTGACCTAAAAGTGCAAGGGTGTTTGGCTAAGGTGGGTATTCTTGACTTTGAAAGAAGTAAAATTGGACAAAAAACGGTTGATAGTATCTTTATTGCCTAAGGTTTGAATAGTGCAGTGTATAGATTCTTGGTTTTGGAGTCAAATCATATAATTGAAACCAAGAATTCAGAGTTCTTTGAGAATGTTTTTTCTATGAACGAATCTCTTCTATTCAATAATCAAATAATCAAAAAGAACAACATCATCAGAAGTTAAGAAGAAGCAGTAGAGCTCGAATTGAGACCAAATTTGACCATATTTTATAACATCTTTTATAACTAAAGATGATTCTAAAACGTAAGTAGAGGCAACAAAATCAATAGATGCAAATTTTTGGAAAGATGTAATCAACTCTAAATTGGAATCCACAAGGTCTAATGATATTTGGGAGTTAGTTGACTTGCGTAGAGGTTGTAAACTTATTGGGTGTAAATGGGTTTTTAGAAAAAAAAATTAAAAATTGACGGCTCAATTGATAAATTCAAAGCAAGGTTGATGGCCAAGGGTTATACACAAAAGGAAGGGTCAGATTATTTTGATACTTATTTTCTTGTTGCTCGAATTCCACCATAAGAATTTTGATTGTTATTGCTACTATTTTTAAATAAAATGTGCACAAAATGGATGTTAAAACTGTATTTTTGAATGGTGATTTGGATGAAGAAATATATATATATATATATATTCAACAACCTGAAGGGTTTGTAGTTAGTGGACAAGAGCATGAGGTGTACAGGTTAATTAAATCATTGTATGGGCTAAAACAAGCATCTAAGTAGTGGCATGAAAATTTTGATAAGAACCTAGTGTCAAATGGTTTCAGAGTGAATGAATTAATAGATGTGTTTATAGCAAATTTGATGGAACTATTGGATTCTTAATCTATTTATATGTTAATGACATGCTTATATCTAGAATTGATGAAACTATTGTCAAGCAAAACTTAAATCCTTCTTGACTTCACATTTTGATGTGAAAGATATGGGTGAAACTAATGTGATATTGGGTGTTAGTGTGGCTCTTATCCCACATCGATGGAAGCCAAAGGAAATTCTTTCATTTGTTACCTATAAATAAAGGGTTCGTATGATAGGATTAAGTGCACCACTCAAGAGAGCATTATATGGATTATTAGTTTCTTGGATCATCTAGCTCATTTGTAGTCAAATATTTTAGACTCTCTTATTTTGAGTGCAGGAATATTTCCTAAACCTTTTGTAAGTGCCCTTTTGGCCTAGGAACCACTTTCCTACGGCTTTTGTATTTCCTTCTTCATAGTAGAAATTTTGCTCCTCCATCGCCTGTGGACGTAGGTTAAATTGACCGAACCACGTTAATCTTTTGTTGTCTCTATTTCTTTATTATATCTTTGTTATTTGTCTATTTTCTGACCACATATGATTCTAGCGTGATTTTGAAAAAGAATAAAGGGAAATGTATATCACAATCTAATTTTGCTCAAATAGTTGGAAGTGTGATGTACTTAATGAATTGCACTCATCCTAACATTGCTAATGCTGTGAGTAGATTGAGTAGATGCACACACAATTTTGATAGGAGTCATTGAAATGCATTGTCTAGATTGCTTAGATATCTGAAAGGCAGCATGTGTTTAGAGGACTTCATTTTATTCGTTATCCTTCTGTGTTAGAAACTTATTGTGATGCTAATTGGGTATCTAAAGTCACCTCTACCAGTGGCCATCTGTTTACTCTTGATGGTAGAGCTGTATCTTGGAAGTCATCTAAGCAATCTTGCAATGCTAAATCAACTATGGAATCTGAGTTCCTTGCTTTAGCACTGGCTCGTTTAGAAGCTCAGTGGCTTCGCAATCTATTATTTGACATCCTACTTTGTGAAAAGTATATGCCTTCTATTTGTTTGCATTGTTATTCAAAAGCAGTGATCGCGAAAACCCAAAGCGAAATTTACAACTTCAAAAGCTAGTATATCAAATTGAGACACAATATTGTGAGATAGCTCCATGGTTCAAAGTCACGGTCGCGGTCGCGGTCGCGGTCGCGGCCCGGAACGTTCCACATCGGTCTCGGCATATCGGTCACGGTCTCGGTGAGACGCAAATTTTAAAGTATTTAATATTCTAAAAATTGTTAATAATATAAAAAAGTATGCTAAATAAAAATAATTAAAAAATAGCAAAAGAAACGGCCAAGTCAATCCGTCGCGGTGTGACTCGGCTGATTTCTCGTCATGATTCAGGATAACTCAGAGTGACTCGGAGTGACTCGGTGTGACTCGGCTGAGTCAATCCGTCGCGGTGACGACTCGGCCGATTTCTCGGCGAGTCAAGTATTTCGGTATCGTTTCGTCACGGTATCGTATCGGTAGGGGCCGAAACGGTGACGACTCGGCCGAGTCGTCTCGGTCTCGGCTGAGACTTCGAACCATGGATAGCTCATGAGCAATGGGGTGATAGCTATGAACTTTGTGCTGTCCAATAAAAACTTGGTAGATCCTGTAATGAAAGGATTGTACAGAAAAGCAGTTCAAGAAACATTGAGAGGGATGGGACTTAAACCCATTTGATAGGAATCGAATGTGATGACAATCCAACCCCATGAAGTAGGTTCAATGGGTAATAACAAGTCACAATGAGATTCCACAAGCGCTATAATATTGTTGTCTATTCCTATGGTGTTATTGTGAAAATAGTGCTTACTATCCTATGAGTGCTAAAGTTGAGTTTATGACTCTTAATGATCTTATATCCTTTGTAGGTAGTGTGAGGCAGTATACACTTGATAAATCCACCTATATGAGCATCAAGTGAAAGCCGCTTCTATTGAGAGTTTGGATAGGTATCTAGAGCATTCATGAAATCCAGGTAGGTAACGATTGGAATAGTACCAAATTGCTAGCTTTTGTGGATCTGAAGTATAATATGTGTCTAGCGGAGATGTATACATATGGGAGAATAGATTTAAGATCATTGGTCATCTCTTTTCGTTATTCTTCTAAGCTTAGTGCACAAAGTGATGATTCAAGTCGAAAGACCTCGATCATTGTGTATTAGATTTTTATACTCAGTACCATGTTCTAAATTTGAGTCATGTGGGGGATTGTTTGAAATTGAGCCTCAAATTTAAGTCTAATTCATTCATTTTCCTAAAGGTTTATTGAAACATTCATCCCCTTCTTAGATTCATTTCTAGATACATGCACTTGTTGGAATTTATTAGTTCTTTCACGGAACTTATAAATTCATGAACTTGTAATAATCATAGCACATGTATCTATATCCCTACGCTCTTATAAAGACAAATCTTGAAAGTTCAGTTGAGAAGCGAATTCTGTTTTTCTTTCTTTCTTCCTGCTTTGCGGTATTGAGTAATTCATTTCAAACTCAAACCCTTAACTTGCAAGTGCATGCGAACGAGGCTAGCCATTATATTGTGGAGAGTGACTACCTTGTGAACCATATGGCACCATGGATACATTCTTATGAGGGTGAGATCACTTTCAAGAGCAGTCGGGTATCCTACGTCTCGACTTTCTTTCTCGTTGTCAGTTATTACGTTTTTTAAAAGTCAGAGCACACATTTTCTAACAAGTTATATGAGATTATTAGGCTCTTTTTTGTTTTGTCAATACTAAAATTTTAGCTACTTACATTTATGTGTGATTGAATTAAGGTTGGGATATGGATCTAAATTTAGGTATAAGATTATACAAAATTAGATCCTATCTTTACTCATATTTGTATTATAGCAAGGTCTACGCCTAGATCTCATAATCTCATGAATTAAAAATTAATGAAAAAACATGATTAGCTTAGCTTAGATTTGGTCAAAATATGATCCATTGGGCTGCCTACCTTCATGCTCATAAAAAAGCAACCAACTTAAAGTTACCCAATCAAGGACGATTTGATAGATTTGAAACTACTGTAGAAGTAGATGTGCAAACAATCGACAATGATCGGTTGATTTGTGCACAAACATAAAGGCCTGTGCACAACTGATGAAGAACCAGCACTAACCCTGTAGTGTTTTACACGAAAGAGACCATATTCTAAAGGTTAAACGTGTCAAACAATACAAAAAATATATATTTATTTAGTGTCAATGAGGAGTTCCCACTAATTCTCATCTCTAATGTATCATTTGATTCTAGAGCATGCTCGAGGACCTCGTGCAGTATTATTTAGTTGAGAATCAGACAAAAAAATATATTTATTTAGTGTCAATGAGGAGTTCCCACTAATTCTCATCTCTAGTGTATCCTTTGCTTCTAGAGCATGCTTGAGGACCTCATGCATTATTATTTAGTTGAGAATCAGACAAGATATGATATACTAGGGAGGATTCTCTTAGATTGAAAAGAGAATTTAGGAAGCAATGTAGATAGAAAAGAGAATTTGTTAACTTTTAGCGAGGACAAATAAGAATAGCATTATAAATTTCGAAATTTTCTAAGCTTAACAATTAATTTTTTTCAAAATTAAGTGGAGTCAGTTGTCCCCATTTTTTTTTAGTGAAAGTGGAAGAGTTTGAACCTGAAATTAGAAGTATCACTTATAATTTAATTATATTGATCCATCCAAATCCACCCAACAATAACCCATCCAAAACCGCCTATTAATTTTGAATGAATCTAAATGAATACTCAATTAAATTTATTTAATTGGTAGGTGGTAAGTTGACTCGATTTACCCACTTATATCCATTTAAAATTGATTATACTTAACCATCCAAGTATTGAAATTCACCCATTTAAAAATGACTCAAATGCAATATATAAACATAACCATCCAAGTATTGAAATGCACATGTTTAACAAATAATTTAAAAATTATATACAGATAATTACTACGTAGTTTTTTTCTTTTTTTTCCGGCAAAGGGGAAAAGAAGAAAAAGAAATTTTGTGAGTTTCATTCTACAGCTAAAAAGTTAACAAAACTTTTCGGATGGGTTTGTGCATTGAAAGCATATCGAGAAAGAAGTCAAAAAAAAAAATAAAAAAGTAAAGTTGAGTTTTTGTTGGTGGTTTTGATCATAAGTGAGAGGTGAAATATCCAGTTATTTATAAGTTTGTTGGGTTATACAGGGGGCATATGGTTGTTAATTTACACATATATTAAGGATTTTGATAAGATTTACAACATAGTGGTAGATAGACAGTATTAGCCTGCATATTAGATAAAATTCTTACATTGCACGCGCGCGCACTAAATATTAGATAATATTATCTAAATATTGGTATATATGTACACAATGATTTTGGCGGGAGCCGGACATCACAACTCCTCGTACCTTTTCGGGAAGCAAAATTCCACAGTTATGGCCCTCACAGAGTCAGGACAATATGGAATTGGGGCCCCCACAGTGTCAGGAGAATATCCTCTTCCCCTCCTTTGCTGAATATGACTGATATGAGTGCAGCACAATCTTTAAGACTTTAACACCTACTCCACCTTTTTGAGAAGCTATATCCCACAGTCGTACTCCAATTTCGAGTACATTTACATTTTGGACCTCAACCACAGTACAAAAATCCCATGTACAATCTTTGGTCTATTTAGACACTGCCACGGTCTTGCACTCATTTTCACGCACAAAGGTTGAAAGCAATGCAGAAGACAGTGTGTGTAACAGGGGCTTCCGGCTTCATAGCATCATGGCTTGTCAAGTTCTTGCTCCACCGTGGTTACATTGTCAAGGCATCTGTCCGTGACCTCAGTAAGTATCCCTCCAAGCCCTTCGTCTTTCTCTTTTAGATTTAGCTTTTCTGAAACTTCTTCCCCTCTCTGAAGTTGAAACTTTTGGATATTGGTTGTGCTTTAAGTTACATGGTATGAAGATTTTTTTTAAAATTTTTAATTTTTGGGTTTTGTTTGTGAGCTATTGGATTCTTGTTGGTATTTTGCTTGAGTTTCTTGTGCAATTTCGTTTTCCAGATTAACGTACAATTCATGGGTGGCTCTGGGAATTGAAAATTCTGATTAGGTAGGTGTTCATATTGAAGATTGGAGAGATAAGGGCTTTTGTGATTATAAGAATGGAGAAAAAGGAAGGTTAATTTGGGTTTAGAATGTCAGAATTGAGGAATATCATGTAATGCAATATTTCTGTAGTAAAAATCTTGAGCTCCACCAAACTGCAATTTTATCGTTGGTTAATCCTATGTTCTCTTGAATAATAACACGTGCACCTGTGACATATTGGAAATTTGAAAGAATTTGCTGAGGCTTTGACTGATGGTATTGTCTTAGTAGTTGGCAAGCTTATGGTTTGGAACATATGATAAACCAGAAAGTTTCGCTACCAATTTCCAGCTTATATATGTTAAAAGATGTAGCAGAACTCCTGTGGGCTTGTTTTGTTTTCCTGAGCAGAACTCCTATGGTTGTGCTGCATTTTCAATTATTATTATTGTTGTTGTTATTTGTGGTTTTCTCTTTAGTATGAGAACAGTAAAGTAATCCACGTTCTTTCTATATTCTGTCTTCTATGCAGCATTTTTTTTTTATCTTGCGGTGGGGAAGGAAGGTTGGGTTTTTTTGGTTTGGGGGGGGGGGGGGGGGAACTTGGGGAGACGAGATTTTGCTTCCTTAAAGAGATTACTCTTTACTCTTTGTAAGCTGATGGATGATGAGAAAGTACTAATGTACCTGTCATTTTGTGTCCTTTTCCTTCTCCTTTCTTCTCTAGTATACAGGTTCAACTACTGGAATTGTCTCCCATGTGATGTTAATCACCATTGACGTCATTGATATTCCCAAACTACCATCCTTTTCTAATTCTTGAAGCCATCATGTTGTCCAATCTTCCAGATGCTTGCGGTGTCTTACTAGTTAGAGGTCATCATCTGGTTTTGTTATTTCATGAAACTACTGTATCGAAGATAAAAGTTTTTTGCTTCTGAGCTTAGTGTTCTTGACTATGAGCTTTGGTCTAATTCATGTAAATCATGCAGATGATGCAAAGAAAGTGGCACACCTGCTTGCACTTGATGGAGCGTCAGAGAGACTTCAGTTGTTCAAAGCAAACCTACTGGAAGAAGGTTCCTTTGATGCTGCAATTGATGGGTGTGATGGTGTTTTCCATATAGCATCTCCTTTCCATGACCCACGCAACGATCCTCAGGTCCATTGATCATTTCCTTATTCCTTAATTGAGTATGGATTTTCTTCATGTGTCGAAGTAAGACAAGAAGCCATAGGTTCTGCTATTTAGGTTGCAGATACATCTATGTTTTCTCATGGTTTACTCTCAAGTCACTGTGTATGTCTCTCGATGGATGAATGTTTCTCTTAAATAATGATAATAAACAAGGAAGCCCAATAGCCAATTGCAAACTGATACTGAATTCTAAGATCGAGCCTTTTTAGTCCATTAGTTCTGATGAACTTCTGTTCTTGGCTATGGGAATGTGAAAGAAAATGTAGTTGGTTTCAACAATTGCTTTAGCTAAATTAATCATTTTTAGATTAACACAAATATGTATGAGACACTATAGCTGGCTTTCAATAACTTCTTTAGCAAAGGCAAATGATGTTAGATAAGCTCAGGTCACTTCTTTAGCTGGTTCTCAATAACTTCTTTAGCAAAGGCAAATTGTTTTCTATAATCTCTGGTTGCTTCTAGTATGTAATCCTAACAAATTTGTGGCTCTATTGCATTTGGACATCCTTTATATCCAATTTGTAAGAATCTTATTAATAGTAGCATATGTGAAAAAAGATTGCAGAAATGTGCCAGAGTATAACCTAAAAATATTGTTGAATCTAGTAATGCTTTGTTGCTTGCCCACCCCAACCCACCCCCCTCCCCCCCCTCCTTCATTAAAAAAGAAAAAAGGAAAAAAAGAGGAAAAGAAATTTTAGTATGTGTTGGGAGCAGAGCATCTAAATGCTTTCCACTTCGTTATTACTTATTTCTGTTTTATTTTTCTTTTGTGTAAATGATTGGGCAGTTGTTCCAAAAATCCTATTAGAGAGGTATATATACATTTCAACTTCAAAAATCCAGGATGGTACTCAGTATGGTTCAACAATGTTGGCTCTAAAACCTTATAAATCCTGTGTCCTAAGTAAAAGTGGTCAAATTCCTTACTGTGGGAGTGCATTTGCTTGTCTTTTTGTACATTATGTGGAGTTTTTGTGAATTTGATCTCATTTTGTGTGGATATTCACATTCAGAATTAGTCGTATGCTGCACTCATTTTGGTGTAGCATTGAGTATTCTACTCTGTGCTTTCTGGTGTTGAAACTTTTTTGAAAGCCAATTCATTTGTTCTCAGGGATTAGATAGTATTAACTGCTTTTGTCATTAATATTATTTTTCCACATCTAGGAAAATAGTAAATACAGTCCTACTTGTCTCATGATGGAAGATACTAGATATCATCCTAGCTGTCTCATGAAAGAAGATACTAGATGTCATCCCTTGCATTTGCAAACTAATGGTAAACAGCTTGTTTTGAAGAAATAAGTAGGAGTTGGTGAGTTGTGAAGAAATGTAGAAGTATAGATGGTTAAGGTTCTCAGGCAATTTAGGTGAACCTAAAAAAGATAATATGGTTGTTTCACAACCAAAGATATTAACTTGGGCCAAAATCCAACTAAATGCAATTGCAACCCTAAAGGGACATGGATAAGGATGTTTTAATAGCTTCTCTGTGGCAAAAGCAAGCTTTTTAGTTTCTTGAATGAAAACTCATTTGCTCAGATTTGGGGTGTGTTAATTCTTCTAGGTGGAAATATTTTGCACTGAAGTAAACCAATGTCTGATTTCTGTCTAATGGCTATGACCAATTAACCACTGTCTGCTTAAAAAGAATACTTTGTTATCTGCATAGCTTTGTCAAAACCATTGTTCAACCTAAAATTAAAAGACTATTTAATTTAACTGGTTTTAGTCATCCTGGACCTCAATCTCTCTAAAAGCACAGTAATTACTCTAAAAGAGTCGGACTTATTGTCGAGTTATTTGTACATGTTGATTTATGGCAGAGCTAATGAATATAAGAGGAACCCTGAAAAGCTGGAAAATATATTTGCGTCATGGAAAAAGCACTGTTCAATGAAAGTAAAGATACATGGTACTTTTTCCAAATACATCTGTAGTAAATATGTTTCATATGAACTTTGTTCCAGTTAGCAGGAATGATTTCTGATATCTGTCAGTCATCACTTATTTGCAATTCTTTTTTGACAGGCTGAATTGATTGATAAAGGGACTCTGAATGTACTTAAATCATGTGCAAAATCACCATCTGTTAAAAGAGTGATTTTGACCTCCTCTTTTGCTTCAGTTGGCTTCAATGGAAAGCCTCTTACTCCTGACGTGGTGGTTGATGAGACTTGGTGGACTCTTCCAGATTTCTGCAAAGAAACCAAGGTCTGTGAATGTCACTTTCTGTTCTGTGTAAGACATTATACATGAATTTGGATAATGACCTGTAAACTATTTTCTGCTCTGACTAACATTGAAAACCATTTGATGTTGTTCCCTAAGCTTTTGCTTTACTTTCCTATTGCACTAATATATATCTTTCATTGAAAATCAGTCATTAGCTTAGGAATAGTTAATGGAAAAGCCAAAAGGTGACAACTTTTGGGATCAGCTGAAAACTGAATTGAAATTTCATAAGTTAAGAAATGTTGTGAGTTGCTAAAGTTTTAAATCTTCAAACCGAACTCTGAAACAATTAACTCTAGATAATAATTAGAATCAACCATGATTCAAGATCCTTTTCTATATCTGGTTAAGTTCTCCATCATCTTGGGCATAGTATACATGATTATGTCATTGCAGTACACTTTAATGTGCTGGTCATGAATTCAAGATACATGATTAATTATTTTATTCATCTCCGGAAATTACTTATCCTGCTTCCTGCTAAGTGCTTCTATCATGCTTCAAGTTGCTTTCCACCATAATTATCAGCATGATGCTGCTAGAAACTTGAGACTCTCTCTCTCCCCATGATAGACACCTTGCTCACTCAGACAAACTGTTTTCCACGACTGGGTATTATTGCCTTTTAAGCTACAGCCAATTAAAAATGGTTAGTATTTAAAAAGGAGATATATATGATGTTGTTCTTTTTCTTTTACCTTCTCCTTTTCTAGTCATGGTACATTCTTGCGAAGACATTGGCTGAGGATGAAGCCTGGAAGTTTGTAAAAGAGAATGACATAGACATGGTTGCAATAAACCCAGCCATGGTGATCGGACCTCTGTTACAGCCAACACTTAACACCAGTGGTGCTGTAATATTGAACCTAATAAATGGTATGGATTTTTACATAAAGAGAAAGCAAACCAAATCTCTGGAACTTGCTCTTTTGGTTGGATCTGCTTAGTTATTATTTGAGGGCACAGACCCGTATGATATGCTGTTGGTAAACCTTTTTTTTCCCTTGATTCTGCCTTTGAGGGAACCGAGAAAAATTTTGAAGCTGTCCTTGGTGCTGCTACTGAAACCATAATTCAAGTTTATCGGCTTTAGGTTGTTGGCTTATTTTTGTTTATTTATTCATTTTTAACTTGCTCTAATTTTCTTAGTCTATACTTGCACATCTACTATATAGATACTTACATAATATACTTTCTTCTATTAATTTCAGTTGAATGAGAAAGTTTTATTTGCTCAAAGAATAGAAATGGGATTGAAAGTTGCATGTTGAATAACAATGACTCAAGTTTGTTGTTGTTGGTGGTGTTGCCCCCCCCCCCCCTCCTGAATACTTGGTTGAGTCTTTGGTCTAGTGGACTATATACAATTACATCCAGTACTGTGAAGATTTACCCCAAACCACTTGCTAATCTAGCTATTGAAACCATATGAAAATATAGCGGAAAATGTGGGCGCAATTTAAATCAGGGTAGAACTTGTGATTAGCTGATTCAACTGAAAATCAACTTGAGACCAAATGAAAATGGCCAAACTACCACTAGAGTGGCCAATTTATGTACTTGGGAGCAATGCACCGTGGAAGCCATAAGCTGAGCCTGTTTAGTCAATTTAGTTATCGCAAGAATCTCATGGTAATTGGAGCAATGTGTCATGTAATTTGCCATGTTGGAAAGTTTGTTGTGAGTTCTCTGCCTGTTTAGTGGATTTGAGTTTTCAGAAGGTGGATGACATGGTCATTTCACATTTGGAGTTTGGCCAGAGTCTCGTCTGTTTGCAAGTGCGGCAGCAGGTGTGCCCACAATAATTTTTGTTTTCTTATAGCCTTTTTGTGTTGAGATGTGCATATATATGTTGTTTATCTGGAACTCAAGTACCAAAATCTTTTGGGTCGTCTATCATGTAAAAAACTTATTTTGTTTGATCTAGTGTGCTTCAGGGATGTTTTACTGCACTTTTTATTGTACTTATATCTAAGTTATAAATTTCCTGATGCTTTCTTAATTAAAGGAAAAAGGAAATGTGAAACAAACAAGTATTCAGCATAAGCGCAAGTATGCTTGTTGTAAACATTTTCTCATTCTATATTACTCTCTCTGTTAGAAATGTTTGTACATAAAAGAAGATGATATGAACCTTGTCTTGCCCTTGACTGGATATATTGTATGTTCTAATTTTTTCTTAGCTGTTGTTGAATTCTTCATATAGCTTTCTTCACATTCTTCCCAGATATGCTAATGGTTTCACTCAGTTTTCTGTTTTCTGGGTTTTTGTCTCAATAGGTGCAAAACATTTCCAAATTCAACATTTCCCTGGGTTGATGTGAAAGATGTTGCTAATGCACATATACTAGCTTTTGAAAATCCATTGGCTAGTGGAAGATACTGCCTGGTTGAACAAGTGGCACACTACTCCAAAGTTATGAAGATCTTGCATGAACTTTATCCTTCCTTAAAGCTTCCAGTAAAGTAAGTCCAAGCTCTGTAATTTGGATTTGACGATGCATTCAGATGTACTTATCTAAATGTGCAATATAGGATCATGTTAGACTTATTATGAAGTTCATCATTTGATCACATATATAATCCATATTTCCACGCTTCTACCTAGGGTAGACCATGCATCCAAAACTCAAGACGTGATAAAAGTTAGGAAACTCTCATGAAGAGTATCTTTGGAAACAGCACAATTCCTTCATCTGAGTTAAATTCGTATTTGATTAAAACTTGGATGCATCTGATTATTACTGGTTACGATACACCTTCTGGTCGAGGGTGTTGAAGTTTTTACAAGATTTTGAATTTTTTTGTTATTTGAAATGGAAATAAGATACAGAACGTTCAGGAGGGTTAACATTTGCTAGCTAGTCAATTAAATTAGTACTTTATGGTTAAAGCTCTAGTCCTTGTTATGATGGTTTGGTTCTTGGGAATTTTTACTGCACATATATATGTCATTTTAGGTTTCAGAATGTTATGAATCGAGCATATCAGATGGCACAAAGATGTTGGAGGTTTCTTTTGCCTTGAGATTGACTAGTAGATAACATATGTTGGAGGTTTCTTTTACCTTGAGATTGACTAGTAGATAACATTGTCTTGCTGTTAACTAGGTTGCATTTCTGAATTATACTATTTCTATAGGGCTTGTTCTTAACTTTCATGTTACTCTCAGCCCAAATATGCTATTCTTCTGGTCTTAAATAAACATTTTCTTGTGCACATCAATCTCAAATGAGAAGGCAATATAAGCAGCAGTAATGTCAAGAACAATGAGTTCATTGTGTGCATTCTAGAAAGGTGACTTGTATCAGCTGACTTTGTTTGTGTCTGGATAAGCTGCCTTACTTCAAGAATACTTGTATATGATCATTTCACTTAATGGAGATTGATTCTTTCTGAAGTACTTTAAAGTAGTAATAATAAAATTATGACTATGACATGATCATAATATTTTCAGGATTATGATAAAAGCATGAATTTGTTATTTGCAAATATTCAGAACACTTTAGTACATGAATAGGGTTCTCTGCTAACTAAACCTGTAATTAGGAAATCTTGGAGGTAATATGCTTACATGTTTTGAAGTGTTCACCTGGAAGTTTTGACCTTTCGTCATAGCAATCAGATTTTTCACCTTTCAAATTTTGCATCTACTATTCTTTTTTTTCCATGTCCAAAAAAATGTGAGGTAGATGAACCCAACCAGAAAGAAATTAGAAACTGCCAGGAAATTATATTGTGTTTAAGTTAAGCAAGCTTTTATCGTTCTTTTGTCTTTCTGCTGTACTTGATGGTTTGACGAGGATAAACAGTTTTTATGTGATGTTATACCTGAGATTGTCATGTCTTAAAGTAAGACATCCCTATATATGTTTGCCTATTGTGATTCATATCATGTCATCTGGACGCGATGAATTTTCATTTTAGTTACCTACTTTCAGACATAATTGGACTCCTGAAAGATTGATAAAGATTGAAGAAAGCAAAAAAATCATGTATATAAGATTGCTTTTACTGGACGATGACCAAATCTGTCACTTGGTCTGATCCTTGTAGGTGTGCCGATGACAAGCCATTTGTGCCAGAGTATCAGGCCTCCAAGGAAAAGGCAAAGAGCTTAGGAATTGAATTCACTCCCTTTGAACAAAGCATCAAGGAAACAGTTGAAAGCTTGAAGGAGAAGATATTTTTGGACGCTTCAGTTGCACTGTGAATGTACCAAAGTTGTTGAGGAACACTGCAAATTGATGTCATTGCCTCCTGAAAATATGTTGCAGATTCTTTTATGTGCCATTGCTATCTGATTGGACTTGTATGCATATGCAAGGATTTAGAAGAATCTGTGCATGCAATAATGGAGAGTACTCTACTTTTTGGTATCTTAAAAATTTTAACTGAAGTTAACAATTGGTACTATATTTGCTGCTGCCAATTAAAGCTGAAGCATGTTTATAAGTTTGCTTGCGTGCTACAGCTGCAGTTTGACAGGATTTATCAAATAAAGGAGCAGCATTAATTGTACTATTTGGAGTAATAAATAATATGTCATTGCACTGAAGTTGTATTTCTTATTGCGTCAATGTGAGACAAGATTAAAGTTCATGAACTAAATTATTACAAACATAAAGTTTTATGTGAACTTTGCATATTTTTACCAAAAAATTGCTTAAATTTACACTGTCTTTTTGATCGTGAATACACTAAATTTTAGAGTAGGCATTCTTAGTTGCAAACTGAAAATAGTAGAGCACTTGATCATGACAATATAATATGGTTTTTTGGTCTCCTCGAGAGAGGGGGGCAAAAGGGTCGAAAATGAGTTTTTTTTTGTTTTTGATATTGGAAGAAATTGAATTCTTTCCTGCCAACTTGGTAAAGCTTCAAAAGATGGCAAATACTTGTGTAAGTTTGGTCTCTGAGTCCACTTGTAGACTAAGTCGTATATGCAATATAACTATAACAATTCTCTTGTATCATTGTATATTATTATTCATATTACTTCTACTACATTGTTATACATCATCAGAGGTGTCAATTACAACCTAATTATGTTGATTTGTCCAAACTCGTCCATTAATTTTGAATGGGTCTAAATGGGTACTCAATTAATCCATTTAATTTGGAGGTTAATGCATTGATTCGGCTGACCCATTTGTACATATTTAAAAATAATTATTTATTTAAACTCAATTTTTAGTGAGTGTTAAGCAAATAAATTTAAATTTTTTACCAATTTAATAACAATAAAATACCATTATTTTTTGTTAAACAACATGCAAAAAAATAGAAAAAAATAAGTAAAATTTTAAATAACTCATGAATGAGTAACTGGATATACCCATACCCATTTAATAAATGCGTATGAATAGATACCCGTTTATTTAAATTAGTATATATGGTTGATCTAATTATACCAATTTACCTAATTATGATCCGCTCAAACTCACTTGAATTACCCATTTTGACGCCTCTATATATCACCATACCAATGTGGCTATAAAAATACACCACATAATCTATAAGTTAGTCTATAAATCAAGTCAACAGAATTTTTTTTTTTCAGAAGATGGTGGTAAGGGCGTAAATTACAGAAATAGCATAAACAATGCTCAATCTCTTGGATAGTAATTATGACTAATTGGGTAGGTACTCCTTAGCTTATAGTCAAGGTTTAGTTAAAAAATGATTTAATAGAGTATGAGCCTGAAAATTTGGCACATTCGAAAAATTCTACGAGTTCAGCCCATTCTTAGCCGGATCTCAACAGAATCATTCTTTATTTATCGTTGTCTATGATCACTTGTATTTTTTTCTTCTTTACTTATGTTTCGCTGTCTATGATTTCATTTTAGATTTTGCATATAGTTGTTCTTATTTGAATCTATGTAGTCGATCATGTTTATGTCCTTTCTTTGTTCTTAAGTATATGTTTGTGTGTACGTCGAAGCTTTCTTTTTTATCGTAAGGTAATCTTGCAATTGCCCTCAAATGGTAACTTGGTGCATAGTGTCTTATTAATTTTGGACAGCCAGAAATAGGAATTAATTATGCAGTTTGCTTTTAGATTGCAATTAATCATGTATCATTGTGCTTTACCATGCCAATAATCCTAGAAGAAATCATAATTTTCAAAGTGATAAATTCAATGTTTGTGGCATCAATTTTTGAGCAAGGGGACAATTGGGTCTCACCTGAAATTAAGTAATGGTATTGCTTATAGAGACTCAATGACTCACGCAGTTGTACAGTAAAAGATTTCCTTACCATGGGAATTAAATGGACTTCTAGCTTTAGAAGTACAATATTAATAATCAAAGTTCAAACTACTCCATTTACAATGTAGAGATAGTAATGAAAATACGATACACTTTTTAAAGTCATCTCATACTGCCATGCTTGAATACAAATGAAGATAGCACTAGACAATAATTGTAATATCATCCATGCTGGATAGCAAAGTAAAAAAAAAAAAAATTATTTTATAAATGCCAGTTAGTTGATCCAAAGTAAAAAAAAATTATTTTATAAATACCAGTTAGTTGATCACTGGATTGTAAGTAATTATAACACGTTATTTATTTGTTGCCTCTTCCAAAATTTAGTTTGAAAACAGATAATTCTCATACTTTTTTTTTTCCTTCAATGGGATATCCGACTGCATTGACACCCGACTAGTCCTCCACTGGGCCTTGACCCCCGCCCCACCAAGGAACCAGAGATTATTGACAAGGCGAGATTCGACCACACGACCTGAGGCCTAATGAGGATAATTCTCATACTTGATGGGGCGGGGGAACCGCTCGAGCTACCCCACGAGGGCACAAGACCAGCCACATAGTGTGGCCAATTTATGGGAGGCAGGGATTGAACCCCTGACCTCTAGCACCACTGTAGAAGTGATGATCACTGGACCAAATGGCCAGTGGCTGAAGGCTTCTGGTACAAGGAGAGCTAGTTCGATGATCGAAGAAGGGGCTAGGGGTGGCGTTGTGGCATGACAATGGGTCCTGTTCACACAACATATCAAGTGTACTAAAAGATGCTGAAAATCAGGAACAGGAAAGGTACACAACTCTGAATTCTTTCATCGATTGAGTTAAATTACTCTCTCAATTCTTACTCTTTTTTCTTTTTTGCTGTAAATCTAGGGAGAAATGAATAAAACTACTCCCTCAATTCTTGCCTTTTTTTTTTCTTTTTAGCATAGATTGTAGGGACAAAAAATAGGAGCAGATCCACAAATAATAATTTTGTAATTGATGGAAGATTGCCATTGAAAAAAATGCAGATCCCTTAAAGATTTAATTGCTTTATAACTTGAACAGAGGGTCTAAAGGGTCTTCATTAAGTGAACAACTTGAGATCTTTCGTGCAAGGCTAGCGATATTGTCAGAGTAAGAATTTTCTTGCAATAGCGATGTTGCATTAATTGTCAAAATTACCTTCAGAAGTAAACTCAAGTGTTTGGCATCAATTTTTGTGGGCCCGCTGCTTGCCCTCTTCGTTTTCTCTTTTCTTTCCTAGTTTGTCTTGCTCATTTTCACCTAAACATTCTCAACTTATTTCTCTGTTTTCGCTTTATTTGGTTGCAATTTCTTTTTGTGTGAACTAAAATTAAAAAGTACTAAAACCACAGGAACCCCATTATTATTGAATCCTATCCTAGGAAATCAGAAAACCAAATGCGGTAGAAAAAAAAAAAAAATAGGAAGGATTAATTGATTCAAGTACTATTTTAATTATCTCCAAAGACAGATTGAGAGAAGGAAAGGTCATACAAACCCATTTGTCGGAGGAAACACAAGATGACATCAATTACGTGAACGAAACTAAAGATTCCGTCAATTCGAAATTGGGTATAGATGCAACTACAGAAAACTATCTCTAATCAAACCATCAAGCCAAGAAATCAACCACAGCCAAAGACAACAGTCGCGCTTGTTTTGTCGCTCTCACATCTTTTATTTCCTCTGCTTTCTTCGCAAAAAAAAAGGCAAATTATACTTTACCCCCTTGTGGTTTAGTATTTTATTACATAACCCCATTATGATTTCAAAAATTACACAACCCTTTCATGGTTTGGATTAAAATATCAAAGTGACGGAATTTACAATCCGTAACGGAGTCAACTAATATATCAAAAATACCCTTATGTAAAGTTAAAAATTATTTATTAACCACAGGGGATTATGTATATATATTGAAAATCATAAAGGGGTTATATGATAAAATACTAAACCATAAGGGGGTTATATACTAAAATATAAAACAATACGGGGTTAGAGTGTTATGCATATTATATTTACATATTTTGGTCACTTAAACCACTTTAGTTTTTAAACAAGGGTAATTTCGACATTTTCATAGCTTCCATTACGAATGATCATTTCTGTCACTTTGATACTTTAATCCAAATTATGAAGGGGGTTATATATAGTTTTTAAAACTAGAGGGGAGTTATGTAAAAATTAGCTATACCATAGGGGTTGAAGTGTAATTTGCCCAAAAAAAAAAGGAAATCATGGATTGTTAGTCCCGGCACTCTTAATGCAAATTTCTCCTAGGTGTTACAATCGCATAAAGTTCGATTCCTGTCCTGAACTGCTCAATGTAGGGTATTCGGCCAAGACAGTTTGTTACAATTTCTAGTTACCAGTTTCTCAGGATGTCTATGATGTAAGCATGCAAAATGCAACTTCCCTTCTTTAAGTCTAAAACACATGACCTATGTGTCTTGCAGTTTGTACTTGCTTTCCTTGAATTCCTATAGTATAGATGCCCCATTCCATGGCAAGAAGGCTTGATCACCATGTCCCAACTCGAGTTTGTAGGTCTATTTGTTGTAGAGTTAAATAATCAGATAGTATTTGTATGTTCCAACTGTAAATAGATAATTTCGTTATGTTTTGAATCATTTTGGGGAAAATTCATTTTATTCATCTTATATATATATTTTTTGTGTTTGATTAAACTTTGTGTGGATTGTTTAAATTAGTGTAATTTGTATGTGCATTTATGAGGAACTTGGTACAGCTAGCTAAAAGTTCTCTGAACTTTGTTTTCTTGGAAGTCTAAGCTGAGGAAACAATTTATATTTAGGCTTGCAAAGAGGAGTAACTACTAAATGGACAAAAGAATGTTAGATTGGACACGTAAATACTGACACTAGTCCTAGACTCCTAGCAAACTCAGAAGCCAAAATGTTCACACACACACACATATATATGTTTTGCCTTCCTCCTATTCAACAAGCCAAGAAAAGACTCGAAAGAGTAGGCATAAAAATGATCACCCATTCCCAATTGGCTTTAAAGAGTTTGTTCCCTTAGCTATTTCCCAATAATCTCTTACTAGTATTTACCTACTACTAGTACTTCTTCAGCGTGTAGCTTCCCAACATCCTAAACATATGAATCGCCAGTTTTGCAGCATGGTCGAGGAGGAGCAATAGAACTGATCAAGAAAGCCAAGAAACCATGCATAATTAATTGCTGCTCTCTTTTTCAGATCAGATTTCCGGGGTGTGATGATGGCGTTGTACGTGTAACAGAAACAGCTAGCGTTCCTGTATTAACTGATCGATCTCTGAATTTAGAGAGAACGAGAGTTGCAGAAACTGCATTGAAAGAAAGAAACAAAGACATTTAGTGGGGAAGGATGGCGGTGAAGAAATGGATTCAGGGAGGAAGACTTGCTGCCGGCATGCTCACGATACAAGCAATCGCCACAGGGTTGCAGCTTCTGTCAAGACTGATACTGAACCAAGGCTCTTTCATTTTCGCTTACATGTTCTATCGGCATGTCGTGGGTGCTATTTGTGTTGCTCCTTTTGCTCTTTTCTGGGAAAGGTCGTAAACTAGTACTACCTCCGTCCCATTTTATCAATCTTGACAACAATTTTAGCTTGTTTTTGAAAATTGAAGAGTTGAAGTCGGGAGTGGGAGGAGAGCTAGCAGGGGAGTTAACAGTATATAACCAACGTTATATGATTCTTGATTGATTCTTGTTAATTCCCTTGCTAGCTCTTCTCCCACTCCCGACTTCACCTCTTCAGTTTTCTTTCTAGCTCCTTAATAACGTTGGTTTTATTGTTGTTCAAAATCCCTGATTTTGTTAATCATGCTGTTCTGTGACATGAAATGATGCTCGTAATTGGACCACAATGCAGAGGCAATGGAAAGAAGCTGAGCTGGTTGATTTTCTTCTGGCTATTTGTGGTTGCACTAACCGGGTATGCATCCCTACTCTTGTAGTACATTTCGTAATTAATCATGTGTTTCCTTTCAATAGCAACTAACAAGAGCAATAGTCTATACAAATGGACAAATTACTTGAGGAAACTGTGAGCTTCAGCTGCCCTTATTGTAAACTAACTTATTCAAGAATATGACCATATAAATTAGTAGAAGCCTGAAAAGGAGAACCTACAAATAGTATTGATGACTAACCTTTTGAAAAGCAGGGTAATTTGTCCAAGTTATAAATAACATTGTTAAGTTAGGTTGGCCTGTCAGAGTATGTGTCAGCATTCGATTATAGAAGATTAAACCTAGTGAGATTATAACTTGCATTTTTAACGCTAAAATTAACAAACAAAATTTACCCTATTTCCTTCTTTTTTTCTGCTGAGGATTAAAAGTATTTCCTGGATTCACTAGCTATATTCTTTCTTACTAGTTATTTTGTTACGTCCCGAAAATGTTAAAATCTAGTTCTCTAGATTGAGTGATAATTTTACACTCACAAGATAAGACCACTGCCAAAATGGCAAATTCCTAATCAATGAGACACTTTTGATGGCAAGATTAATATCAGTTACCCATAATTAATTCACAATGGCTTTGAGGATTAAATTATTATTTAAAAGCACCACAAAATCCAAGAAAAAAAAAGAAGCAATTCTCATACCAGTCGAGATAGCTAATCTATCAGTATTTGATTGGTATACAAAAGTAAATTCGTATACAATCTACTCCACTAGTCCAACGGAACTTGTATAGGGGCCAAAGGTGAGCCTACCATTATATCAGGTGAAATTTGAATTTTCAACATGGTGCATAGGAGAGCTTTAAGAATCTCTTCATGACCATTGGACCAAAGTTCAATAGTTACAAAAGTTAATTGGTAAAACGGTCAATGGAATTATAATTTGCCTTTCGTGCTTCCGTGGAGATTAAAAATCCCGGCCTGCTAGTTGTACTACAATGTACTAGTGCAGGAGTTAATTAGTTGCAACAATTCTTATTAGAAATTATTATAGCGACAGTGCAATCCTGGTCTCTTTTTCATGGGAAATGAAATGTAGTTCTAATAGTAAAACCACTACAAAAAAAAATGCTAAATAAGTGGTACCACTTTTTGGTTCACACTTCACAATATCAGGATGGGATAAGGATAAATGTGAAACGGAACCAAAATTAGAATTTTATGGGAATCCAAGGAAAAGATTTTTGTTCTTTACATTTCTTTCTTTAATCTGCCTCTTCTTCTTCTTCTTCATTTTTTAAATAGATCCTAACTCCAATTTTAGAAACCTTCTTACTCTGACTATTTTCAAGTTTGCAAAGCCTTGAGCAGGAAATAGATGCACGCAGTCTATTATTTCTAGATTTTGGTCATTTGCTAATTTTGTTGACATTCGACTGGTGGCTTAATTACCCTACAAATGTTAAGGCGAGATCATGGTACCATAATTGGTGGCAAAGATATTAAGATTCAGCACATACCCATTATTAGGATTTTTTTCCTTTGCCCTTTCTCACCAATACGCAGTACCTATCTTAGGACTTAATCTTACGTTTACATTTGCACTAAATCAACTGGTGCATTGCACACGATCTTTTGGAGGTAAATTGTATCTTTGTTAGATTACTTTGTGAGAAATGTATGAATGCGTGTCACATAATTAAACTCAGGAATAAATGTCCCAAACATGCATGCTTTTTCGTATCATCATCTCCAAGGGCTATTTTTGTCCTTCGTTAATTGCTTCCTAAGAATGTACAACATGTCTACTTTGTTCAGGATAACCATGGCGATGGGACTCTTCTATTATGGCCTAGGGGATACCACAGCCACGTACGCAACAAACTTCCTCAACCTCATTCCCATAGTCACTTTTCTCCTCTCAACAATTCTGAGGTAGTCTAGGCAACCATCTTGTTTTCCATCTTTCTAGAGCATAAAGAACCATCTATTTTGATTTATGTCCCCCTCATTGTCATTTTTTATTTATATTAATAAAATTTGGATTGGCATCCAACCATGTTGAATGGGATTTGCCATCAAAAAAGAAAATGAAGAAAAAATGACCATCCATTTTGATTTTCCCCCATTTGCATGCTTTATATTGAATGGTTGTAGAATAGAAGAACTGCGGCTGCATACCAGAGCTGGTAAAATAAAGACTATGGCTGCAATATTATGCCTTGGTGGTGCACTGGTTATTGCTTTTTACAAGGGCAAGGCCTTCCACATCCCTCACCTTAACGTGGAGAAACATTCCATACTGAAAACCACTAAGCCTCGCAAGTGGACTCGGGGAACAATATTTCTAGTTTGCAGCTGCTTATCCTATAGTTTGTGGTTCATATCACAGGTAATCCACCTAACTACATGGTTTTAGAAAATGTTATGTTATAAACTATTATAAGGATTAGTAGATTAGTAATAAGATTTATAATCTGTGATGACATGATTTTGTTGGATTTCTGTTAGGTTAAGTTATTCCAACTATTCCCCTACAAGTTCTGGTCAACATTCTATACTTGCATCATAGCATCAGTGCAACAAGTAGTTATTGGATTGTGCATAGATAGATCCAAAGCAGCTTGGCATTTAGGATGGAATTTAGAGTTAGTTACCATCTTTTACTCGGTAAGAGTCTAATCAAATCTTTTATTCCAACATTTTCTAGGCTATGGACTTGAAAATTATAAATATACTTACTAGTATAAGATATTAACTAATTAAGTGTCGTAATTGTCATAACAGGGATCGTTGGCCACATCTGCATCATTTTGCTTGATTTCTTGGGCTATATCAAAACGAGGCCCAACTTATCCCTCTATGTTCAACCCCTTATCTCTTGTATTTGTGGCCATCGCGGAAGCGTTCTTCCTTGGGGAAGCAATCACCATTGGAAGGTAAACATCAGTTTATAAGTTAATTGGAGTATACATATGTTTCTTTTTCACAATTAATTGGAGATTATAATTATTGTTGTAGCTTGCTTGGTATGTTCCTTATCATTGTGGGCTTGTACTCTTTCCTTTGGGCAAAGAATAAGGAGACCAAAGCAATATTCAAGACTATACGTGCTAACGGTGAAGTAGAAAAAAGGTCAGTTGAATCTGCAGCTACTGTAGTGCCAGCACTATCTCCTCAGAACGACATAAATCATGGAGACAAAGAGCAACAGACGGACGCAGTTGTTCTAACCAGGGTTGAGGGCCTTGCTGGATAAATAAATATTATACCTCATTGACATTAAAAAGTACCTTACTTTTGCAAGGGAATTGTTTTTCCTTCATCTTGTTTCTTTTGAGAAAATCTTTTGAGTTGCAAGCGCTTAATTTCCTGATTGAAACTTGCAAATTGCTGTTTGACCATTTCCGTTTCATACTTTCTACTAATATAGTTTCTATACACATAACATATTTGCATGTGGTTATGTATTGATGATATATGAAATTGGTTTTCTAATAGGTACCCAATGGATATTTTTTAACATACTTTTATCAGACCCAACCTACTATGTGAACACATGCACTAACAATTATTACTGTCTATTGCATTTATACTCTCTCCTTAATTAAGTTTATTTTTTCAAAAATTTAACATCTAGTACACATCCTAACGAGTGCATAACAGATAGACCCTATGAAATTTTATGTTTTCATTTTTCAATTGGGTAATGTCTCAATTAACTTAACTTAATGGGTATGTCACTACATATCTAATTGAAATTAATGCGTGAATAAACAGTAGAATGGAGATACTCGTTCTGGTGCTAATGATTTTTATTTAAGCTTTTTCATCTCTATCTACGGTTAATTAAGTTGTTTATACTTATGAGAGCAAGAACTTTGTCGAAATTGGTCAAAAAGCCCACAACCTAGCCACCTTTTTTATATTCTCTTTTGTTTGATCAGTAGTAAAAGACGAGTTTGACCATATGTTTATTGTTAGGGATAATTTCAAAAACCTCCCTTGAGGTTTTAATTAATTTCACTGAACTTCCTTAAAGTTTTATAAATTACACTTACTCTCTTGATTTGACACTTTTAGTAACCAAATCTTAAAATAGGGTAAAAAAAAAAGCTTAATGAAAATCCTAAAATGCCCTCATCTAATAAAGTTCAATTTATTCTTCTAAACAATTGTATAGTAATTTAGCACAATTACAAAGCAATAAATGTCAAGATTTTTATGCCTATATTTGTTGTTTGATAATTAGCTACAATAATAAATCTTATTAGGATAGGCTACTTTTAATAGTATGCTTTATTAGAGATAGAGATTCTTTTTAAGATAGAGAAGAAAGTGTCACAATATATATATATATATATATATATAAAGTTTGTGGATTAATTAAGTGGTGGAACTACCATAGTTTAGTAGTGATTTTGGATAATTTATTTTTTTTAGTTATTGCTGATTTTTATGCCAAATGAATAAATAAACAAGAGCTGAAAAAGAATTAGTTGATATTCAAAGTTATTAAAAAATATTATTCCTTCCGTCCCACTTTGATAGTCCTATTTTCCTTTTTCGTCTGTCCCAAATTGTAATCCACTTTTCAATTAAAGAATGTAGTTGTCTTTTAATTTCTCTAAAATACCCTTAGTTAATGTAAGTTGTTATTACTATAAACTACATTATTTAATATAGATTGTTAGTATTGAATATAACCTATCCCATTTAATGCATTTAGATTTTCCAAACATATTGATATATGAAAAGCCAACTTTATTTAATATAAGGGTATTTTAGAAAAATGGCAATCTAAATTTGTTTTTCTAACAAAGTTAACTACTTTTTTTTTAAACTGTGTGAAAAAAAATTGGGACTATCAGAATGAGACAAAGGGAGTACTAGTTTGACATTTGATCATGATGGAAACTAGAAACTGAAAGTACTGTGATTTTACTGACAAAAAATAAAAGTAATGAATAAGAAGACGGCCACCTCAAAGAACATCAAGACCTATGCAAAAATTAAAAATACAGAAGTCCAACACTCTGAGAAAGAAAACAAATGTGTAGAGATGCTATCCAAAAGATAGAGACATGGTGGAGGAAGGCGTTTCAAACATTGCTGTCCATGCTACGAGAAACGGCAAAGCCTTGGTGAGCCTTACCTTTCTCTTTAATAAGTTGTTCCACTCTAAGCTTTTACTACTCGAGTTGTCATAGGCTTTATCCTTTTTAAAATTATGTATACACGTAGTGTTGCACCCCATTTTTATGAAAAAAATAACATTACAGGTTTATAAAAATGATTTTTGATTGATTAAATGAATTTTTGATTTGTTGAGAATAAACAAAGAAAAAGGGCCTAAAATGGGACTTAAAGTGTGACGATTTTGGCCCAAAAATAATAGTTTAAAAAGGGTTTTTAATAAAAAATAGGAGTCGCCACTTGGTATTGAGTTAAGGTGTACCAAGGCACCTAAAACCCTTTTTAAACGACTCCAACTCTTCGAAAATCAGAGAAAAAAGTTCAGGGGTCACGGTTGAAGAAAGGGAAGGCAAGAATAAATTCAAGGCACCCTTTCAACCTAGTCAAGGCTAGTTGCGTGATTTAGTCAAAAATTTTCTTATTTTAACCTAAAACTTATCACATTTGGATGTTACTATATGAATGCAAACCTATACCTAATGGCTATCGAAATGGTCAATATGTCTTTTCGAAACTTGATTGGTGCAAAACGCATTAATTACGACGCCCAAAAGTGATTCTTTGAAGAGATCATGAATATGCAACAATGAGACTTGAAAAAATAGAAAAATTATAATATATAGGTATACGTAACTTAAGGGAATGCATCATAAGGGATGCAGGGAACTAACACTCGTGACTTCAATTTTTCCTTTAATAGAGGGAATACGAGTGTGCTAAGGTTAGAGGCCATACTCGTCCATATCCCAAATTTAAAGGGTTAGTTCTCCTAATTTTTGGTCAAACAAATGATCTAACTTATTTCTAATTTTCCTAAATGAGATGCAAATCAAAATGTTATATTTCATACATAGGGATAAGGGATATTTATAGAGGAAATATCATGCAAAATGGTAAGGATCCTAAAAAGCAGAAAATATGCATGAAGTGTAGTGATTTGTCACACAAACATGATCTAACATATGGACGGCCCCTAAGGGTCTAGCGTTTGACTTACCCATGTTTATAAGTTCTCACTAGTGTTGGACTAGTGAGAAATCGGAAAAAAGGACCACAACTAGCGTTGGACTAGAGTGGTGACATCATGCATTTATTATAATCAAATAAATCATATAAAACATAATAAAAGTAAATAAACACATAAATCACATATAGCACATAACACATAAGTATGATATTTAGATGCAAAGATTCTAAGAAAGTGAGTAAACACATAAGCACACAAGCATGCAAACATATAAATAAAAGCGAATAAAGAGTTAACTATTACATTTGGGGGCCTTGACTACAATCTAAAAGGGGAAAGAATGAAATGAAATAAAATAATAGCCTAACTATTACAATTTGCCATTTAATCGCCTTTCAAATAATCAAAAATTAAATTAAAATAAATATACAAAATTAAAACAAATAAAACAAATAAATAAATAAATGAAACAAAATTAAAACATGCAATTACACACATCAAATCACATAGGAGCACACAGGATCAAGTAAAAGTAAAATAAAGAGTAGAGTATACCTCTCTTAAATTGGTGACCTAATGAAATGAAGTTTCTCTCTTTCTACCTTCCAACACAAAAAAAAAATGATTAAGGTACCACTTTAATTAATAAATAATCATAAGATGGAAATAAACATGAAATTGAACAATTAAAGCGTTCAAATGAAAGTAAACAACCTATATTCAAGAATCTAAAAAAAAAAAAAGCAAGGGCCAAATTGAAACAATTATAAAAGTTTTAGGGGTCAAATTATTATTATTACAAATATTAGGGGTCCAAATTAAAATAAAATTAAGGATTCAAAACAAGGCCTACCACACCCAAATTCACAAAAGTAAATCAAATACCCATGAAAATATCACCCAAATCCTTAAATCTTTGATAAAACCCAAATAAAAAATTATCAATCTATACAAAAATATTAAACCTTGAATTTCATCCTAAAACTCATAAATAATCTATCCAAAAATCACATTAAATCATACCAAAGAAAATTAACATTTTAAAGGGACAATATTGATTGATTTTTCCAATTTTTTGGGCCAAATCAGAATTATTTAAAAATATAGGGGTCAAAATGCAATTTTGGAAAGTATTTCATGCAAAGCTTCGAACAAGCTTGCTGCAACTAAAACTTTCTGCAACCTCTGATGGTTTTAGGACTTCAGCAATCTCACGCGACAAAGTTTAACAACAATTTCAAACCAGAAACTAATCTCAAGTTCCATAAGCTTATTCTACATTCAAGGGAACGGAAAACTAGAATGGAAAAAGTTTACAAACTCCAGGTTCATCCAAAAAGATTTCCACCAGGTTTCTGGGTTTGCTTTATCCAAGTACAGACCAAACGAAATGAATTCCAAGCCATATTATGCAACTGATGCTCTTTATTTCTAAAACTTAACGCCCAAGATACACAAAACTGGAAAAAGGGAAACAACGACAAGAGAATTATCAAAAAACAAACATGATAAAGCCATGGAATAAGCTCACCAAACCAGCGGCAAAAAAAGGAAATTTGACAGTTCACGCATGATAGGCTCTGATTTTTGCAAAAAATGTGTTAAATCAACACAAATAAGGGGGTAACATTACCTGATAATGATTTTGTGGTCAGTTGAACGTGAGATATGCCCAGAAACGCACGCTGATTCCAGAAACGAAGTTGAGAAATTCGTCGCAGAAAACTTCAGCAATGATGAACCCGATATTTTGGGTCCCGAATTGGCTTACTTAGAGTTGTTTTCTCACAGTAATTTGTGAACAAAATTTCTTCTATTGTCTCCCAGGAGTGCGTAGAAACCAAATGATCCCACAAAAAACTAAAATCGAAGGCAAAATCTGGCCCTGAAACAGGCTAGTTCGTCAGCCTGATGAAGAAAATTTTTCGGCAAGTTTTCTTCTTTTTTTGTACTCGATCTTCCCCCCTCCTTTTCCTCTCTTTTTCTTGTCCTAAGCCCTCTGTTCTTCCCCAGATTCTTCTTTTCCTGGTTTCTTTCTTTTCTCTTTCTTTTTCTCCTCCTCTCCCTTGTTTGTTCTTCCCCGAAACCCTCTTTTCTCCCTTTTTTTTGTTTCTTGCTCTCCACAGTCTCCTCCTTCCTCTCTCACTCTCCTCAGATGCTCTCTTCCTATCCCTTCCAACCGTCTTGCATGTTTCTCCTTTTTTCTTGCTTTTTCCCCGCAACTAGATTGCAAAAAGAAGGTGGTAGAGTTTCACATTCCTGGGGAGGCGACCCTGAGGTTAGATATAAGGGGAAGGTTAGCCTCATCCGCCCTAATTTCGGGCATTCGGGCTAGATAACTGCTAAATAGAGGGACACAAGGATTCTTAGCCTTCCTAATCAACAATCCCACGGATAAGTTGAAGGTGGATGACGTGCTTATAGTAAGGGAATATCCGGACGTGTTTCCTGATGAGTTGGTATCCTTGCCTCCAGAGAGGGAGATAGAATTCAAGATCGATTTGCTATCGGGAACCTCGCCTATCTCAAAAATCCCGTATCGAATGGCCTCTGCGGAGCTTAAGGGGCTAAAACTGCAATTACACGATCTTTTGGAGCGGGGGTTCATTCATGAGAGTGGGTCTCCGTGGGGAGCCCCTGTACTGTTTGTGAAGAAAAAGGATGGCAGTTTGAGGATGTGTATCGATTATTGGGGCCTGAATAATATTACGGTTAAAACTAAGTATCCACTGCCCCACATAGATGAATTGTTTGACCAATTGCAAGGAGCAGTGGTCTTCTCGAAACTAGACCTCTGCCAAGGGTATTATCAGTTGCTAATCAGGAAGGAGGATATTCCGAAAACCGCTTTCAATTCGAGATATGGACATTACAAGTTCGCAGTTATGCCCTTTGGATTAACCAATGCTCCTGCCGCGTTTATGAACTTAATGCATAGGGTTTTTAAACCCTACTTGGATCGATTTGTCGTGGTCTTCATCGACGACATTTTGGTTTATTCCAAGACGCAGGAGGAGCACAAACAACACTTGAGGATCGTTTTACAAACCCTAAGAGACCATCAACTGTACGCCAAGTTCAGCAAGTGCGAATTTTGGCTGGAGAAAATTTCTTTTCTAGGGCACGTAATTTCTCAAGAGGGTATCTCAGTTGACCCGGCGAAAGTAGAGGCCGTGACTAATTGGAAGAGGCCAGAAAACCCCACCGAGGTTAGTAGCTTTCTAGGTTTAGCGGGATATTACCGCGTTTCATTAAAGATTTTTCTAAGTTGGCCGGTCCTTTAACCGACTTGACGAAGAAGCATGGTCGGTTTGTGTGGGATGCCAAATGTGACGCAAGCTTTCAGGAGTTAAAGAAAAGGTTGACTATGGCGCCAGTGTTAGTCTTGCCTAACGGAGTTGATGGGTTTGCCGTTTATACTGATGCGTCACGAGAAGGCTTAGGGTGTGTACTGATGCAGAATCGAAATGTGATATCTTTTGCCTCTAGGAAGTTAAAACCCCACAAGCAAAACTACCCAACCCATGATCTGGAATTAGCCGCGGTTGTTTTCGCTCTGAAGAAATGGAGGCACTACCTATATGGGGTAACGTTCGAGGTGTATTCCGACCATAAAAGCCTTAGGTATCTTTTCTCGCGAAAGGAATTGAATATGAGGTAGCGGCGATGGATGGAGTTTCTGGAAGATTCCGACTGTACCATCAGCTACCACCCGGGGAAGGCGAACGTAGTGGCCGATGCCTTAAGTTGCAAGGCTCAGGTAGCAGGGCTAATGATCAAAGAGTGGGATTTGTTAGAGGCCATTTGCGAGTGGAAACCCTGCTTTGGGAGTCATAAGGTGGTTTTCGGTAACATTAAGGTAACTT
Source organism: Coffea eugenioides (assembly GCF_003713205.1). NCBI lineage: Eukaryota > Viridiplantae > Streptophyta > Magnoliopsida > Gentianales > Rubiaceae > Coffea > Coffea eugenioides. Next base: position 26,450,763 of record NC_040035.1, read on the forward strand.
CCACTCGATTGGAGCGGATTAAAGAAGCTCAAAAGGATGATACAATGGTGCGGAAATAGGGAGAGAAGGTGGAAAAAAAGGAAATAACTGATTTCAACTTTAGTCCTGAGGGTATTTTAAAATACTGGGACCGAATAGTGGTGCCGAAGAATGAAGCGTTGAAAACGGAGATTTTAGAGGAGGCCCATCGGTCCAAGTATACGATCCATCCAGGTAGTAGCAAGATGTACCAAGACCTCAAAGGAGCCTATTGGTGGGACAATATGAAGAAGGAAATCGCTTTTAGAGCTGTTAATCGAACCGGGTAGCTCGCGAGCCGAGCGACCCGGCTCGATAAGAGCTCGACTCGGCTCGTTTACAGAGAGAAACGAGCCGAGCTCGAGCTCTACTCAATACTCGTTTATTAAACGAGCCGAGCACAGCTCGGCTCGTTGAAGCTCGTGAGGCTCGAAGGGTAGGGGTATTGTCGTCATTTCATCGTATATGTGGTACTAAACCTAAGTCATCTCCCGTCTGTACTCTGTAGCCCTAATTTTTCTTTCCTCTTTTACTCTAACCTTTTCCCGCATAGCAGCCATGAGCCGTCACCCTCCATTCTCAGTCACACACCGCACGCCGCACACACCCTCCATTCTCACCGCCAGGCGCCATCCCTAACCTCCCCTGATTCCTCTTTCTGTCAACTCTTTTCCAGTTCCACACCCGCAGCCGCACCCTCCATTCTCACCACCGTCACCGACTCACCATACGGAGCAGCCGCACCCTCCTTCTCGTGACTCCATGAGCAGCACCATACGGAGCCACCTCGGTAGAGCCAGGGGCTATGCACGGAGCACTGGGATGCATCACCCCAGAAGTCCTTGAGAAATATCTTAAAGTGGACTTTAAGGAGCCAGTGTGGTTCAAAGCCGGAGCACAGATCTTCTCAGAAGGTGGGCTTGACTACTTGGGAAACCCCAACCTTGTCCATGCTTAGAGCATTCTGGCAGTGCTCGGCTTCCAAGTTGTTCTCATGGGTCTTGTTGAAGGATATAGAATCAATGGTCTTGAAGGCGTCGAAGAGGGCAATGATCTCTACGGTGGCCACTACTTTGATTCTCTTGGTCTAGCCGATGACCCTGTTACCTTTGCTGAGCTTAAGGTGAAGGAAATCAAGAATGCAAGGCTTGCAATGTTCTCCATGTTCGGCTTCTTTGTCCAAGCTATTGTCACTGGCAAAGGCCCTCTTGAAAATCTCTTGGACCATCTTGACAACCCAGTTGCTAACAATGCCTGGTCTATGCCACCAAGTTTGTCCCCGGATCGTAAAGTTTTCTTGCTTTGTCTGGACTAAAATTTGTGAATGGAAACTTTTTTATTAATTTATATTTATTTTGCCCAAGTATATAAAGCAATTGAGCTCATGTACCGTCACGGATCCGCGATAGATAATCTGTTTTGGACATTTTGGTCACTGATGTGTTGTGGAAATGTTGAATTGGAGATGATAAATCAGGGAAAGTTTATCTTCTTTTGTTAGGCTAAATACGAGTGTGGCAGGACCTGATGTGGTGTCTCCCGTAAACGAGCTCGAGCTCGAGCTTCGAGCTCGATGAGCTCGCTCGATCTCAAACTCGAGTTCGAGCCCGAGCTCGAATTTTCTACCAATATATCGAGTCGATCTCGAGCGCCTTGTGAAGCTCGAATTACTAATCGAGCGAGCTCGAGCTAGCTCGATTAGAGGTTCGAGTCGAGCTCGATTGTCCTATGCTCGAGCTCGACTCGGCTCGTTTAACAGCTCTAATCGCTTTATACGTGCAAAAATGTCTCGTTCGCCAACAGGTTAAGGCAGAGCATCAAAAACCATCGGGCTTGTTACAACCCCTTGAGATACCCGAGTGGAAGTGGGAAAACATCACAATGGACGTCGTTTCGAGTTTGCCGCGAACGCAACGAGGACACGATGCCGTTTGGGTGATCGTCGATCGATTAACCAAGTCAGCCCATTTCTTGACGGTAAACATGAACTATTCCATGGACAAGTTGGCTCAGATGTACATGGACGAGATCGTAAGGCTACACGGCGTTCCTATCAGCATCGTCTCCGATAGAGATCCCCGTTTCATATCTAGGTTCTGGCAAAAATTCCAAGAAACCCTGGGAACTAAACTCAACTTGAGCACGACCTATTACCCTCAGACGGATGGACAATCGAAGCGAACAATCCAAACTCTCGAGGACATGTTACGGACCTGCATTTTGGATTTTGAAGGTAACTGGGGTCAACACATAACCTTAGTAGAGTTTGCGTACAATAATAACTACCATTCGTCGATTCAAATGGCTCCATATGAGGCACTATATGGACGAAAATGCCGGTCACCGATCTACTAGGACGAAGTTAGCGAGAGGAAGGCACTGGATCCAGCAACTATTCCATGGATGGAAGAAACTCGAGAAAAGGTTAAATTGATACGGCAACGACTCCAAACCACTCAAAGCCGACAAAAGAGCTACGCGGATAATCGAAAAAAAGATTTGGAGTTCGAAGTTGGAGACCATGTGTTTCTTAGAGTCACACCGTTGCGGAGTGTCACGGCAGGTAGAGGAAAGAAATTGGAACCGAGGTTCGTCGGACCTTACAAGATCCTGCAGAGAATAGGTGCGGTAGCATATAGGCTAGAACTGCCGCCAAGTCTCTCTAGAATTCACGATGTCTTCCACGTCTCAATGCTTAAGAAGTACTATCCCGATCCATCCCATATCTTACAGCCAGAGGAAATCGAAATAGATGAATCACTCGCTTACGAAGAGAAACTTGTACAATTTCTTGACCGGAAAGTTAAAGAACTGAGAAACAAACAGATTCCGTTGGTTAAGATTCTGTGGAGAAACCATGGGGTAGAGAAAGCTACCTGGGAGGTGGAAGAAGAGATGCAAAAGAAATACCCTAAACTTTTCGTTAGTCAAGGTGAGAAATTTCGAGGGCGAAATTCTTTTAAGGGGGAGAGAGTGTGAGACCCCGTATATCTTCTCATTTTCTAGGTTTTATTCTATTTAATTGCATGCTATTCTGCATTTTCTTTATTAGGAAAATTTTTCAGATACTTTTTATGAGTAAATATAGTTTTTAGATGATTTTTCTAGTATCGGTTAGTTTTTGAGAAATTAAGAGCGTATACCGGACGTGGGACCCGCTAGTGCGGAAAGTTCGGAAAAATTCGGCCAGTTAGGTCAAGTTTTGGATACAGGGTTTATTTTAGCAGGTGTTAAGAGATAACTAGAGGTTACTAAATGGATTAGGGTGAGAGGGACAAAAGGATAGCCATGCATTAATGGTGGTGACAAGTGTCACTTGGAGAGTAATTCTTACATTTTGACCACTATTCACCATTTTACCAAATAAACCCAAAAATTGACCAAAAAAATCTCTTCATTTCAAGCTTCTCTTGGCCGAACCTTGCTAAGGAGGAAAGGGAAAAACTCTTCAACTTTCTTCATCTCAAACCTTGCTCAATCCAACAAACTAACCAATTAAACTTGAAAGTTCTCCATAAAAATCCTTCTCTTAGTAGTTGTGAGGTGATTAGTGAAGTGGGTTGGAAGATTAAGGTGCTAAATTGCTCCCTTTCTTTGGTTGTTAAGGTGAGTAGCTAAGGGACCTCTCTTTCTTCTCAATAATGCTTAATTAGTGACTTATTTGAGATGAAATGATGATATTAGGTGTTGTTTCATGATTTTTGGTAGAAATTGGTGAAGTTTTATATTCATTCATGATTTTCTGTTTTCATATGATTAATATTGTGTGGCCATGGATGATGGTTGGAAATGGTTTAGAATGAAGCCTTAGGGTGTAAATTGTGGCTATTTGCGGAAAATTTTCGCTTTGAAAGGAAATTTCGGAAATTAGGGTTGCAATTGAACCCATTCTTCCCGGTACTGTTTCCCCTAGTTAGAGGCTGAATTAGCCTTGGATTAAAACATGAAAGTTTTAGGGAATGATATTTTATAGATGCCTGAAAAATTTCAGGCTAATCGGAGTAACGTAGCCTATGAAAAGACTGAAATACCCCTGCTGCCCTGTTTCTGTCCGAACCTGGTAATCAGCTTTGGTAATTGGTTAGTTTGACCAGGAATACTACTGATTTGGTTGTTGATGTCTTCTTAAGAAATATAGCCTGGTATCTTAGCTTTCGGATGGCTTTAGAATCACTTGAATTGGACTTTGGTAGCCTGAATTATGGTTATTTAACCAGAATGCAGTTCGTTAACCTGTTTATACGGTTCTGGTTTGGTACATTGAACTTTTGACCTAGTTTCACTACAAACTGGACTGAGTGGCCTTCTTCAACATTGTAGCCCTTTCTGTTAGCTTCGAAATGGTGTATATTGTACATCTATCCGATGATCGTAGTGCCGGTTGTGTCCAATACGCTTAATGACATCAAAACTGTTTTTAGGTCTTAGAGCTTAACTTTCATTTCCGGACTTTCCCTAACTTACTTTAGTACTCATACGTTCTAATAGAGCCTTATTTTTTGTAGTATGTGGAATTGGTTTATGACTTGTAATCAAGTCATATTGTGCTTGTTTGAACCTTTTAGGGCGTGACGGTGATTTAAGACGCTCTTTGGGCGGAAGTGCATGAAATTTCACTTGCTTGCTTGGTGAGTGTACTACTCACTTGCTTGTTACTATGTGGCTTTGTTACATTTGAACTTGATATCTTGAATGTTTATTTGCACCATTGAAACTGGTTAAAGTGAGGGTGTACTTGATCGCCCTCACCCCTTTTGTATTATATATGACTGTCTACTGTGGTACTTGAATGGTACATGAAATACTGGATTTGGTGTCGTTTGGACGAGTATCCAACGGCCATTACTGTCACTACTGAGCTCAACCCCATTGGTAGTCGATTGAATCGAACCAGCGAGGGCTTGGTCGTGAAAATTAACGAGCCATGGGGACTGTTATATGGAATCGTGTAGTATGAGACTTCTGATTCCGGTATACTCGAGTATTACCAAATTTATACTGTATGGAGTTCGGGCCCGGTAGGGGTATGTTGGGTGGAAGGAATGGAAATAAAGTGGAGCCTACGGTTGGTTACTTGTAAACATTGACGGAGGGTCAATGAAATCCGATCAAGAATACAAGCGAGGAAAGGGGCTCTTGAGAGCCGTCCGTATCCTTTTTTCAATTTTATTGATGTGTGCTCTTGTCTTACTTCCTCGTAGATAAATTGGAGTGAAAAGCTTTATGCTTATATGAACTTTGTTGCTTGAGTGATAGTATCTCACTGGGCGTAAGCTCACTCTATTCCTTTTGTTTTCCTCACAGGAATGTGAATACTTTTGGAATGGCTTTGATAGTTGGTTGACGAGTTGAACTAGTTGTAAATACATTTTGTATAGCTCCTCAACAAATGAAACCTTAAATGTATTTTGGATCCGTTCCCTCTTTTGGAATTTGAAAGAACTGAACATGTGTAAATTTGTTGGATGATTTTATGTGTTATTTTGGATTGTAAATGTTGAATTTCAAGTTGTCTATGCTTGGTTGTGAGTCGACTGGATTTTTTGACAGATTCGGATTCTGACGTGTCAGGCACTATTCCTGCCGGCTTCGATTTCCGTTTTTTTTATTTTGAGATTTTGATTTGTTTAAGCGCGCTTATATATTCCGAACCGTTTTAGACCGCATTAAACTGTCTCGTTAGTCCTGGCGAGAGCTGGACAGGCAGTCCGCTAGCCCCTTTGATTCGCCTTAGGGGAAGGTGGAGCTGTCACACATGGCCTCCACTTACTTTCTTTTTATTAATTTTTTGTTTTTCAAAACCAATTTAGGGTAAACACAAATGTTAATTCCTAATTGAGATTGCCTTACAAAAAATTCATTTTATTTGGAAGAAATTGAGTTTGAAAAGATTAAAAACAAATTTTTGTTGAGAGTTTTCTTTTTTTTTTTTTCAGAAATTTAATGCAAAAATGTTCTAAAAAAGAGAAATGATGAATCTAATTTAATACAATAAATAAAATAAATACTAACTATCATTTTGCAAACTTAGTCAACTAAAATAAAATAAAAACAAGCATAAATAATAATAAAGCTAAAATTGAATTCAATAAAATTAAAATTTTGGTGTCTACAAGTAGTTCAAGTTTTCGCGTGATTCACAAGGAATGCTTTGGTTGCTTTTGGCGGATTGCTTACTACTAGGTTGGATCGGACGTCAACTTGTGGAGGCACCATTTGTTACTATTGGACAATTTTTCCTTTTGTTTTCTTTGGCTCATAGGTATGCTATACTATGTTTTAGTAATCCTTCCTTGGTTGTTTAGTTAGGGAAGTGGATTCAATCTATATCAATTGGCCCTATTCCTAGGGCTAGTTCTTTCCAAAGTCCAAGGTAATTTCAAAGAGTGTAAGGCCAAAGGAAACATGGTAGAGAAATTCCTAATTCAAGTCTGAGAGGAATGGCAGCTACTAGAAGAGAGGGGATGCTACATCATTATCCTTGTCAGTTTTTCTACTTTGTAGTAGAGGACTGGGGACCGATGAAGAGGTAAGTGGGTTCTCCAAGGAACGGAACCTATCTCGTCGAAGCTATTACTGATCCATTGAGACTAAACATAGACCAAACTCACAAAGAGGGATATGGAAGAATGCGGCTTAGATTAAGGGGAGGTTTGAAAACGCTCGACCAACGAAAGAGGAAGGAAGCCCTCACAGATTGCATATACCTTTATGTCAGGATCAAGCGCTTACCATTGCACCAAAAGCTATAGCTGTTAGCGAAGGCGCAACTTTATTTCCTTAACCACAATGGCAGCGCAAAGCACCGTACCACGCTCGGCCAGCATGAGGGGCTGCACCCCTGGGTGCCACGGGCTGGGCGGTTAGTCCCTTCGAGCCGGGATCTGAGGGATGTTGCTGATTAGGCCAACAATCCCTCCCCCAGCAACAGCCAGGGAGACTCGAACCCGCGACCTCGCTCTGATACCACTTGTCAGGATCAAGCGCTTACCATTGCACCAAAAGCTATAGCTGTTAGCGAAGGCGCAACTTTATTTCCTTAACCACAATGGCAGCGCAAAGCACCGTACCACGCTCGGCCAGCATGAGGGGCTGCACCCCTGGGTGCCACGGGCTGGGCGGTTAGTCCCTTCGAGCCGGGATCTGAGGGATGTTGCTGATTAGGCCAACACTTTAGCAATCCCGTCACAATAGAAACAATGTTCATTGAGACCAGCCCACGATTGGGCCATGGATATACTTCGGTTAACCCCTATGGATAGGAGCTGTAGTTTGCTTCGCCTTATCTATTCAACTCTTTTTTTGAATGGATATTTGAAAGCCCAGATAGATGAGCAAGAAGTTTCAAACTTGAAGGCTTGTTTCATATGCACAACAACCTAGGCTATCTAGTTGTATTATAGCCCATGTAGTAACGTTCAAGGAGTAGTAATTGGTTAGTATAAATATGTGATATTTCATTCACAAGTGTGTTGACACGAGAAGGACAGTGAGCAGATGGATAATAGGTTCCAACACAAAAGCAGTAAAGTCTTTATATCTAATAATGGAAAAGATTAACTAAATGTAGCTATTTGTGCAAGTATTTTACAATTGAGAAGCAATTGTCTCTAGTGCAGATCTTATATTAATCTACTATGGTGCTTGTTTTGCTCATGCTTTTCACAAAAACCTAGGCTAACGAAATTATTCACCCTCAAGGAACCAACTCCAACTTGAGACTTGAAGTTTTTTTCATAATCCTTAGGATACTCAGCTATGCATGTTGGCTTAGACTAGGGACTTCCTTTCTCACTACCTAACACCACACCACAAACGGGTTTTTTCAAAACTCCTTAGTAGTGCTATCGCTACTTGAAGTGAACAATAGACATTGAGGTTGGGGGGAGGAAAGGAAGGCAAAAAGAAGATTGGCCAACATTATTGAAAGAGCGTCTGACAATGTCGAAATAAAAGCTCTTCCCCAAGCTCAAAAAGTTGATTTTACTTCATTGAAAAACTAGGCTAAAAAAACATCATTCTAGAAGAGTTTTTCAAAAAGTGAGTAGAAAAAAACAATTCCCTTCTGGGGGTTTTCCAAAGGAGTAACCTAGGCAACAAAAAAGACTAGAGGAGCGACCAGTTGGTTCACCAAACCTTGGTAACGGATTGCCGCAAAATGTAGACAACATAGATTGATTGAAATGATGTAATTTAAGCTTCAATGCCAACATTAACGCCCTCTTTCTCGACGAATAAACAAAGGGTTCAAGCATGACTCTAATGCTTGACAAATGAAAGCAATGTTCCCTACTCAGGACTGGACGACTTGAGCACTGAATCCTATTTATATAATAGATTTTCCTTCTTGGGGAGAGGAAAGGGTAAATGAGAAGACGAAAGAAAGGATTCGGGAGGCATGGCTTTTCCCAAAAGATGAAAAGAGCTTAGCTATCTAGAAGCAATTCCAATACCTTTAAACCGTCAAGCAATAACACAAGGAGTGACTCCTCAACTTGGTCAGTGAGTGTACTGCCTCAGATCAATGACATAGAATAGAAAAAAATGCATATATTTATAATAGATCCCTGGTTCTCACTCTCACCGTCTAGATTCTGTCTTTTGATAGGCGATCCCTTTTCGGGATTTTGGTATAGAGGAGAGCAGCAAAGAAGATTCTTAGCCCCAAGACAAAGGGTGGGATCCACTTTTTGGGGAATATAAGTCGAAGTAATAACAAAAACATTTCTAGTGGAATATCTTTCACAATCCCTAGAGAGATAATTCACTAATTGACCAAGAGATAAGTAATTTGACTCATTCACATTCAGATCATGAATGTTTGGAATCCATCGGCCACAATGATCTGGAAGTCCAATGTGGAAGGACTCTTGCTCAATGGATCTAAGGTAGACTGGGAATAATAGATTGATAACTCCCAAGAGTTGGGGTGGGCACAGGTCAGGTACCCGTCCCGAACGACAAATGGTTGATCCGATCCTAATATATCGGATCACTATTTTTTGACCCTAATCCGCTCCACTTGTCCTCTTGTACCCGAAAAAAAGGGATGGGTCATAAGGTACCCTCCCTAACCTTGATAGCAGGATATGTTGAATCATCAAGAACTTGAATTACGATTCGATTAGTCGGCCATGATAAGCCGCAAGCAGTATCAATTGACAGCTGATACACCTAAACGTAAAACAAATGATGCACCACTCAAGGATATGAGCATTAAAAACATGTCTGATAAATAACGCATCAAAATTGCTAATATAGCATTCACGAAGTCGTATAATAAGAAAAAGAGAAAAAGAGCAGTACCTCTTGCACTAAAACCATGTGGTAACCTAAATTTCCCATCTACAAATCTTTCTTCATTGGCTCCCATTTGTACTTCTTCTCAGGTTTCCACCTGAATATCTTTATCAAAACTATGACAATTCCCATATAAACTCTTTCCAGGAATAACAGATAGCAATGAAAAAAATGATAGCTTACTAAGAAACATAGCATTAAATCTAAACATAACATTATTTTTCAAGCACAACAAAATTTCAAGAAAAGCTACAATCCCAAAACTGTTTCAACAACCTCAAAAGGATTTCAAGAACAAAATTTTCAACTGAAAACACAAATTAAAACATTTTATATCAATAGCAAAGGTTCATCCTTCCACAACACATTAAGGATCACAAGTAACTCTTCAAATTTTCAATCTTCAATATTAATAATAAAATGCCCATCTATCAAACCTAAAAAAAATTTCCAAAAACAAAAGCAACCAAGAAAGATATTAACACAAGTTGAAGCTCAAATGAATAAGAAAATTATCAATGCAATGATAACAGGATATGAAAAGTATTACCCATTTCCATTTCTTCAAGTTTAGCTATACTTTCTTCTAAATCAATTGGTTGATTACCCTTGCGAAGCCAATCTTGTCCAAAAATTATAGCCTCCACCATTCTTGGAGTTAAAGAGTTTTGAAAAGAATCTAACACACGGCCTCCAATACTAAAAGTAGACTCTGAGGCAACAATAGACACTGGAATAGCTAATACATCTCTAGCAATTGCAGCAAGAACTTGGAACCTATGAGCATTATCTCTCTACCAATCCAATATGTGAAAGTTTGGACTGTGAAGATCTTCCTTCATTTCCATCAAATAGATGTCCAATTCCATTTTATTATGAGTGCTATCCAATGTATCAGCTTTTTGAGAATATTTGGCATGCGTGTAATCTGATGCCCCTTTAACTGTAATTGTATCAATACCCATTTTATCCATTTCCCTATATTGAGTTTGACTTATTACATCCCTATGAGGTGATTTTCCAGCAGAATAAAAGTCAAATAGGGAATGTAACACCTTTTCCACCTTAACTTTTAACATTTCAGCATTCTTAGGATCATATGCCTCATCAATTGCCCATTGAACATAACTTAGTTTAGGCTGGGGATCTAGAACAACAGTAATTAGAATCAATATGTTAATCCTTTCAACATTACCCCAATATTTGTCACATTTTTTCTTCATATTCCCAGCCATAGTTGATAAACCAAAGTCATCACTTTCTTGAAATGAATTAAGAAGACCACCAATGCCAAAAATTTCATTCATATATACATTTGCGGTCACATAACGTGAGCCTGACATTTTCACAGTAGAATCATAAAAAATTTTAAGAAAAGGCAACAAATCTTTTGCATGCTTCCAATCCATTTCAATTGGCACATCCCTCACTTAGAACTCTTACGAGTATCATTCTCACTTTGTGGAGTTAACCCTTCCACATACTTGCTATCCCCAGTTTCTAACAACTCAAATGCCTTTTGAGTAGCCTCTACCATTAAAAAGGTGGAATTTCACTGACGAGCGCGGGGTATACATATGACATTTAGCTCATTCACAATCAAGTTTTACATTTAGAAATTCCAAACAAGCGATTTATCGCAAGTATACGAATCGTGAGCGAGTATAGGGTATTAAGGGTTGATCCCACAGGGAAGAGTGACAATTACTAGTGTTTTTCAAACTCCTTTATTATCTAGACTACCATAAAAAAAAAATTAATGAAAATAACATTAGAAAACTCATAGAGATATGGAATTCCTTACTACTCTTGCAAATGAAATTACCGGTTAAGTGAATGCTATTATCTTGACTAGTTATGGCATAATTTTCTAATGTATGTGAAACCTACTCTCGTAGTAAATCAACTATACTTGTAGCTAAACCATACTTACTCTCGTGGTTATGAAATTAACTACAAGTTCATTTCTTCTATGAAATTACATGAAACAAGTCACTTAAGTCACAAAGGTGCACCTCTACTCTCGTGAGTATACTCCCTAGGTTTATCACTTCCTTGAACAAGTATTAAATTCCAATTCTCATTGCAAACTTAGCACCTTTAGAAAATCACAACTAATGGCCGGTTAATCATGATTAGAAAAGCAAAAGTGATAAATAACTTGCTCGAAATAATATCATCAAATAACCAAATAAATATCACTAACAAGATATAGCAAGTTCAACCATAACTCTAGGCATAAACTTTAGAAACACATATTGAAACACAAATGTAAAACTTGCATATTAACCATACTTAAGAATCCAATACAAAAGATAAAGAGTTGGAGAAGAGATAACCCTTATCAGATGAGCTTCAACCTCTCCTTCTTCATCTCCATCTTCATCCTAATCTAGCTAATATACAAGAGTGGATAAACTATACTACTCTATACTAAACTACTAAACTAATGAACTAAGAAAAACTAGTGAAGACTACATTTTTGGTGAGTTTCCCTAGCCTTCCAAAAATTTTAAAATATCCTCCAAAGGCTTCTATATATAGAGAAACTTCTTGCAAGAGACAAAGTGTTAAATCATGTCTTAAACCCATAAACAAGTGGAGGCGGGATTGGGGCAATACTGATGCAGGAAGGCCACCCTATAGTCTTTTTGAGCAAGGCATTGTCTCCTAAAAATCTGGGACTATCAGCCTATGAGAAGGAACTGCTGGCATTGGTTATGGCAGTAACTAAGTGGAGGCATTACCTGGTGGGATACCATTTTGTTATCAAGACTAATCACTAGTCATTGAAGTATTTGTTGTACCAGAAACTTACAACTGCATTACAACACAAATGGTTAACCAAGCTGTTGGGTCTCGACTATGAAATTCAGTACAAGAGAGGGGTGGAAAACAAGGTGGCAGATGCCTTGTCCAGATTGCATGAAGGGGGGGCAAGATGATTCTACTGTTACAGGATCATGTCTGGCACTGTTGATAGTCAAACCAAATTGGATGCAGGAACTTCAGGAGAGCTATTCATCAGATGACCAATGCAAGGTCATCATTGCACAGTTAGTACTGGACCCCACTTCTCAGCCAAGGTATGAGTGGAATAATGACCTACTCAAATATAATGGTAAAATCTATGTAGGATCAACTACTGGTCTAAGGGAAAAGGTCATCCAGGCCTTACACTCTTTTGCCGTGGGAGGACACTCAGGACAAAGCGGTTGTTGGCAAAGGATTAAATCCCTTTTCTATTGGCCTACCATGAGACAGGATGTTATCTAGTTCATACAGGCCTGTGACACCTGTCAAAGGTACAAAGCTGAGCATATACATGCTCCTGGTCTATTGCAACCATTGCCTGTCCCTCGTTTGGCATGGACACATCTGACCATGGATTTTATCGAGAGTTTGCCAAACTCACAAGGTTATAATACCATAATGGTGATCATTGACAGGCTCACCAAGGTTGGACACTTCATAGCCTTAGCTCACCCATTTACTGCCAGACAGGTGGCTCAACTTTTCTTAAACAATATTTTCAGACTGCATGGTCTACCAGAGTCCATTGTCACTGATAGAGACAGGATCTTCACCAGCACATTTTGGAAGGAATTGTTCAAATTAATGGGGACTGACTTGCATTATAGTTCAGCTTATCACCCTCAGTCTGACGAACAAAGTGAAAGATTGAATCAGTGTGTTGAATCCTACCTCAGATGTATGACTGGAGAATTCCCAAAGCTTTGAAGTAGGTGGCTGGCAATGCCTGAATGGTAGTACAATTCATCTTACCACTCGGGTCTGCAGTTAACCCCATTTGAGGCTTTATATGGCTACAAACCTATTCCCCTATGTCACGGCCCCACCTCCCCCTGAGGCGAACCAGAGGGTTCGGCGGGCCGCCTGCCCAACTCTCGCCGGGACTCAGTCGTTCACTACAATCCTCAAATGAATTACAATATAAATCTCAAATATACATCACATGGTCCACAAATATACATCCAAGTCTCCAATAATTACATGTCACAAAAGCAGCGGAAACAATTCTCAACTATACATAAAATGATTCCAAATCAAAACTGTACAAAACATAGGCCATCCAATCACGTGGATAAGCACTCCAAGTTTTCTTCGCCTGAGCCCTGGGGGGGAAATAAAACATTTTTTTGGGGTGAGCTAGAAGCTCAGCGAGTAACCAGCAAAATCATTAAACAAATATATTTCACAATAATGCATTTCGATGATGTCATGATTCCAAGATCAAATATACGTATTGTTGCTCTCGTGAGCCGGTGAAATCATAGCACTTGAACACCCAACGCTCAAATAGAGCATAACACACAAACAGAGAGAGGAAGCCCCTTTTTGAGCTCCAGATAACATGAACATGAACCACAAACAGAGTGGAGATGTTGGTGTCCAGCACAAGACTTTCCCAGAACTCATTGAAGCCAAAATCATATCATGAATTCACATGCAAGCACGCATGAGATGCAATCGAGTAAATAATGCAAGAAACATTTCATAAGAAGCTTTAACAATAGTTTGGGGTCACTCACCTCCACGGCTCAGAAACCATCCATCATGTATCATTGCCTTGCTCAACTCCAAGCCTTAGATCACAAACCCAATGCAAACAAGTCCCTTCAAAGTTCGGACAGCACTTCCCCTACATTTCTTACTTTTCCAGCCATTAAGGCTTCATTATTACTCCAGCCAGTCCCAAAGTCACACAAATAAGTTCATCTAATATCCATTCAGCAAGCTCCAAGTAGTACAAAGACAAGTCAAGCTAGGAAAAAGTCTGGAAATGAAAGTTAAGTTCAAAACCAGAAAAACAGGTTTTGACGTCATTTTGCGGTAATGGCACCAAAGGCGCTACGATTGTCGGATGAAGGTGTAAGATACACCGTTTCGAAGCTAAGAACCAGAGCTACAACAATGTAGAAGGTCACTCAGTCCAGTTCCTAGCACAACTAGGTCAAATATGCCAAAAATACCAAACCAGAACCACTAAAACAGGTTCACAAATCACACAATGCTGTAATTACTATAACTCAGCCTATACAGGTCCAAATGCCGAAATTCCAAAGGCATATGTTAGCTAAGACATCCAGCTACATTTCATCAGAAGACACCAACTTCAAAAACCAAACCAATTCCAGTGAAAACAAACGATTACAAGCGCAGATTTCACATTCTGAACAACCCAGACCAGCAACAGTAAAATCGACATAACTCACTCTACACAAATCCAAATGACCTGAAATTTTGCAGGAACTTCAAACTCATCAATACCTACAACGTTCATGTTTTGAGCCAAGGCCAATTCGGTCTCTATCTAGGACCAAAAATTTCAGACAGAATGAAGAACCAAGAACCCTAATTTTCCAGATTTCCTTCCAAATCCAAAATTGATTGCAATTTTCTATCATATGCACCTACTAGAGCCAAAGCCCCTTATTACCAACCATCAAAAACAATCACACCATCAAGATCATATGAAACCAGAAAATTCCTCAAAAAATAAAAAAACTCAACCAAATCACTTCAAACCAAGAAATAATCCACAAATTTCAGCACTCTAATCACTACTAATCATATCTTAAGCATCAATAGGTGTAGGTGGAAGTTTAAGCTTCACTTACCAAGAAACAAGAGAGAGAGAGATGTTGGCCACCTTAGACCTTCAAACAAACTTCACTACAACACTTACTAGCACTAGAAGAAAGGTTTTTATGGAGTAGAATCTAATCTAGGCTTTTGTTTGTGGGAGATTGAAGCAAATGGAGCTCGAAAGTTGAAGAAATGCACTTCCTTCTTGAGATCCGGCCACCAAGAGAAGAAAATGGTGATTTTTGTGCATTTTTTTGATATTTAATCCTTTGGTCAAAAAAGTCAAGAAAGTGAATAGTAATTCTTAAAGTCCAACCAATGGGAATGTGACACTTGTCACCTCATTAAATGCATTCCTATCCTTTCTTTCTTCTCTCACATCAATCATTTCACACACTCTACTTGTCTATTAACACCCGATAAATTTTACACAGTATCCGGAATTTAACCTAATTGGCCGAATTTTTCCGAACTTTTCACACTAGTGGGTCCCACGTCCGTTATATATTCTTAATTTTCTAAAAACTCTCCAATACTAGGAAAATCATTTTAAAACTATTTTTGCTCATAAACTTTATCTGGGGAATTTTTCTAATCAAGAAAATGCAGAAAAGGCGGGCGATTTTAAAAAAAATATAAACCCTAGAAAATTAGAAAATTTCCGGGTTCTCAAACTCTTTTTTTTTTCGGGGCGTCACAATCTCCCCTCCTTAAAAGAATGTCGTCCTCGACATTCCCTCTTGTACCAATCAAGTCAAGACATCCCGCACAAATCTCTCAAGAGTCAAATCAAACCCACAGTCCGGCATCCTAAACTTCAAGCCTAGGATACACTACAGAGATCTGAAGCCTAAGCTCTGATACCAACTGTCACGGCCCCACCTCCCCCTGAGGCGAACCAGAGGGTTCGGCGGGCCGCCTGCCCAACTCTCGCCGGGACTCAGTCGTTCACTACAATCCTCAAATGAATTACAATATAAATCTCAAATATACATCACATGGTCCACAAATATACATCCAAGTCTCCAATAATTACATGTCACAAAAGCAGCGGAAACAATTCTCAACTATACATAAAATGATTCCAAATCAAAACTGTACAAAACATAGGCCATCCAATCACGTGGATAAGCACTCCAAGTTTTCTTCGCCTGAGCCCTGGGGGGGAAATAAAACATTTTTTTGGGGTGAGCTAGAAGCTCAGCGAGTAACCAGCAAAATCATTAAACAAATATATTTCACAATAATGCATTTCGATGATGTCATGATTCCAAGATCAAATATACGTATTGTTGCTCTCGTGAGCCGGTGAAATCATAGCACTTGAACACCCAACGCTCAAATAGAGCATAACACACAAACAGAGAGAGGAAGCCCCTTTTTGAGCTCCAGATAACATGAACATGAACCACAAACAGAGTGGAGACGTTGGTGTCCAGCACAAGACTTTCCCAGAACTCATTGAAGCCAAAATCATATCATGAATTCACATGCAAGCACGCATGAGATGCAATCGAGTAAATAATGCAAGAAACATTTCATAAGAAGCTTTAACAATAGTTTGGGGTCACTCACCTCCACGGCTCAGAAACCATCCATCATGTATCATTGCCTTGCTCAACTCCAAGCCTTAGATCACAAACCCAATGCAAACAAGTCCCTTCAAAGTTCGGACAGCACTTCCCCTACATTTCTTACTTTTCCAGCCATTAAGGCTTCATTATTACTCCAGCCAGTCCCAAAGTCACACAAATAAGTTCATCTAATATCCATTCAGCAAGCTCCAAGTAGTACAAAGACAAGTCAAGCTAGGAAAAAGTCTGGAAATGAAAGTTAAGTTCAAAACCAGAAAAACAGGTTTTGACGTCATTTTGCGGTAATGGCACCAAAGGCGCTACGATTGTCGGATGAAGGTGCAAGATACACCGTTTCGAAGCTAAGAACCAGGGCTACAACAATGTAGAAGGTCACTCAGTCCAGTTCCTAGCACAACTAGGTCAAATATGCCAAAAATACCAAACCAGAACCACTAAAACAGGTTCACAAATCACACAATGCTGTAATTACTATAACTCAGCCTATACAGGTCCAAATGCCGAAATTCCAAAGGCATATGTTAGCTAAGACATCCAGTTACATTTCATCAGAAGACACCAACTTCAAAAACCAAACCAATTCCAGTGAAAACAAACGATTACAAGCGCAGATTTCACATTCTGAACAACCCAGACCAGCAACAGTAAAATCGACATAACTCACTCTACACAAATCCAAATGACCTGAAATTTTGCAGGAACTTCAAACTCATCAATACCTACAACGTTCATGTTTTGAGCCAAGGCCAATTCGGTCTCTATCTAGGACCAAAAATTTCAGACAGAATGAAGAACCAAGAACCCTAATTTTCCAGATTTCCTTCCAAATCCAAAATTGATTGCAATTTTCTATCATATGCACCTACTAGAGCCAAAGCCCCTTATTACCAACCATCAAAAACAATCACACCATCAAGATCATATGAAACCAGAAAATTCCTCAAAAAATAAAAAAACTCAACCAAATCACTTCAAACCAAGAAATAATCCACAAATTTCAGCACTCTAATCACTACTAATCATATCTTAAGCATCAATAGGTGTAGGTGGAAGTTTAAGCTTCACTTACCAAGAAACAAGAGAGAGAGAGATGTTGGCCACCTTAGACCTTCAAACAAACTTCACTACAACACTTACTAGTACTAGAAGAAAGGTTTTTATGGAGTAGAATCTAATCTAGGCTTTTGTTTGTGGGAGATTGAAGCAAATGGAGCTCGAAAGTTGAAGAAATGCACTTCCTTCTTGAGCTAGGGAGATCCGGCCACCAAGAGAAGAAAATGGTGATTTTTGTGCATTTTTTTGATATTTAATCCTTTGGTCAAAAAAGTCAAGAAAGTGAATAGTAATTCTTAAAGTCCAACCAATGAGAATGTGACACTTGTCACCTCATTAAATGCATTCCTATCCTTTCTTTCTTCTCTCACATCAATCATTTCACACACTCTACTTGTCTATTAACACCCGATAAATTTTACACAGTATCCGGAATTTAACCTAATTGGCCGAATTTTTCCGAACTTTTCACACTAGTGGGTCCCACGTCCGTTATATATTCTTAATTTTCTAAAAACTCTCCAATACTAGGAAAATCATTTTAAAACTATTTTTGCTCATAAACTTTATCTGGGGAATTTTTCTAATCAAGAAAATGCAGAAAAGGCGGGCGATTTTAAAAAAAATATAAACCCTAGAAAATTAGAAAATTTCCGGGTTCTCAAACTCTTTTTTTTTTCGGGGCGTCACACCCTACCACTTGGTCCCTACTTGGATACCATTATACCTGCAGCAGCTCAACTTCTTTAGGACAAGAAACGAATTTCTAGCAGTATTCGAGACCACCTGATTAAAGCTCAGCAAAGGATGAAGTTCTTTGCTGATCAACAGCGCACGAAACATTCTTTTGAAGTAGGTGACTGGGTTTTCCTCAAATTGCTGCCCTACAGGCAACAGTCAGTTGCTATCAGGAAATGCCTTAAATTGGCTGCCAGGCTCTATGGACCTTTTCAGGTGGAAACTAAGGTAGGACCAGTGGCATACCACCTCAAGTTACCTGCAGGGGCTAGAATTCACCTCATGTTCCATGTTTCATTGTTGAAGAAAAAGATTGGGCCAGTACAACAAGTGTCAAATACCTTGCCTGAGTTTGATAGTGCTGATCAATGTCCCTTACAACCAGAGACTATCTTGGAAAGGAGAGTTGTTATGCGCAATGGACAGCTAGTCATTCAGTTTTTAATCAAATGGTGCCAACTGGGAGCTGAGGAAGCAGCTTGGGAAGATAAGGATTTCATCCTATCTCAGTTCCCTCATTTCCAGTCTTGAGGACAAGACTTTCCTTTTGCTGGAGGCAATGTCAGGACAACAAGAATTAAGCCAAAAATAGTAGGGGAACTCCAGTATACAACGATGACATTTTGGGCAATGTAGTAGTGCACGGACATAAGTAGAACGGTGTCCTTTAGTCAATTGGGTTAGTTGGTGTAGGGGCACGTGATTTGTAATAGAATTAGTTAGTGGAGGTTAATTCATCGGACTAGGGGCCAGGACGGTTGTCAGTCAACTGTCCAGAAACTTTTCATGGCCAAGATGTGATGGGCCCATCATCAACGGCCAAAAATTTGGAGAACAAAATGGAGATGAGTGTAGAGGATTGTAGCTTTAATAGAAACTTGACTTTTAACTCCGTTTGGTTTGGCCGTTAAGGGTTTGAAAAATTCAAAATCAAAATTTGAAAATAAACTTTTGGTATGATCGGCGGGCTTTAAAACTCTTTCAACTTAAAAGAGGTGGGAAGAAAATGGCGGTAGTGGGTTTTTTCTAAACACAATACATTGTCACTGTAGCTCCTTCTGTTATTCTCCTCGCAACAAATTATTTCGCATAACATAGGCATAAATCTTTGTTTTCTTCTCTTCCAACTCTTAAATAAACCCTATGAAAACGGGCATCTTGTTTGAGTGTGCACAAGATAATTGTGAAGATCCGTTGCAGCAACAATACACGTCGATTTAACTTGTGGATGACTGAGATAGATATTCATTGAGTAACAAATGCATAGCCAAGACTTGTGAGCGGCCCATCTAAAATCCACTGCATGGTGAACTCTGTCCAAGGTAAATGCTAATATTATATGTAATTTGATTGTAATAAATGTGTTATCTAGTGAATCATGATTTGAAAATTATAAGAAGTATGTCATTATCCTTTTACAGAGAATGGTTAACTTGTACAATAAAGATCCCGTACAGAATTTCAAAATATAAATGAGGAGGTATACAAATAAAATAACATAAGCGTAAAAACAACTTAACAATGTGACCAACTTAAATAACTACACAAACGGTATAAATGACAATGTACAGATTTTGAGAACTCTGTCAAATCTTACACTATGTAAAATTGTATTTTACATACATGCATTTGTTATGTTACAAGTTGGTATAAAGGGTGTACACATTATTATAAAGTGTGTACATATGATTGTAAAGTATGTAAATACTGATATTATACACAAACTGGTTATAAATATTTGTTTGAAATGTATATATTATATAGTGAAATATGCTATGCAAATTATTAGAATTATGTGATTATCTATTACAGAGAAGATACATATCCAGAAAAATTATTTTACAAAATGTTGTAAAGTGTGTACACGTCGTTATAAAGTATGTACATATGTGAATACAAATAATTAAGTGCTTATGATGTGAATAAGGAAATAAAAAATAAATATAATAGTTTGTCTTGAAAAACAATAGCAAAAAATGCTTTTGTCGAATACAGCACAATGGAGAAAGCATTGTGTCCTAAGATCGGCATGAAGTTTCAGTTAGAAGATAAGACATACAACTTCTACAATAGATACGGATTAGTTGTTAGGTTCAGTGTTCGGAAAGATTACTTGAACAAGGATAAAGACGGTGTAGTTACATCGAGAAGGTACACATGTTGCAAAGAAGGTTTCAAACGACGGTACGAAGGAGATGTAAAACCAAAGAAAACTCGAGCTGAAACAAAAACCGGATGTGAAGCTAAAATGGGGATAATTTTGAACAGAGAAACAATGAAGTATCAGGTTCGAGATCTGGTAATCGAGCATAATCACACACTACACATTTCAGAATGTGCTCATATGATGCGTTCGCAAAGAAAAGTAAGTATTTCTCAAGGAACCCAAACTGAGATTGCAAATGATGCAGGAATATCCTTGAAACAATCTCATGAACTCATAGGAAAAGAGGCAGGTGGATTAGGCAATATTGGCTATACTCGTAATGACTTAAAACGCTATCTACAAACAAAAAGAGAGAGGGGATTAAAGTATGGTGAAGCTGGTACAATGCTACGATACTTTAAAGAACAAAAATTAGAAAATCCTTCATTTTTCCACGCAGAGCAGCTTGATTGTGAAGAACAAATTACAAATATATTTTGGGCTGATGCATTAATGCTAATGGATTATACCTATTTTGGAGATATGGTTACATTTGACACCACATATAAAGCTAACAAGGAGTACAGACCATTGGGCGTATTTGTGGGATTCAATCAATTTAGACAATTGGTTATTTTTGGAGCAACTCTATTGTATGATGAGACCGTTGAATCATTCAAGTGGGTGTTCAGTACATTTGTAGAGGCAGTTTGTGGAATGCACCCAAAAACCATCTTCATAGATCAGGATGCAGCCATGGCCGCTGCAATTTCAGCTATTGTGCCTTTAACATACCATGGTCTGTGTACTTTTCATATTAGAGTCAATTTCATGAAATATCTTGGGAATTATTACAAGGATGGCAGTAATCTCTCATATAGATTTGCTGAATGTATGTATGAGATACAAGATGAGAATGAGTTTATCATGGCTTGGGATGCAATGCTAAAAGAACACAAGCTCGAAACAAATGAATGGTTGCGTGGCATTTATCCATATCGAAAGAAATGGGCAAAATGCTTCATGAAAGGCCCTTGGACTGTAGGTATACGTAGCACCCAACTAAGTGAGAGTCTAAATGCTTCCATAAAAAAATATCTGAAAATTGATCATGATCTGGTTCAATTCTTCAAACATTTTAACCGAGTTGTGGATGAAAAAAGATATAATGAACTAAGAACTGAGTATCACAGTCGACAGAAGCTGCCAATGTTGGGATTGCAACAGACTCCCATACTGATCCAGACAGCTTCTATATACTCTCTATGCATGTTTGTTGCATTCCAGAATGAATATGATGAATCCACTACAATGGTGATCTTGGACCAAAAGCATACTACAATGCATGTGGAATACAGTGTCAGTCAGTATGATGGAGGAAGGGAGAGAAGAGTGACATTGAACCCAATAACTAAAGACATTACTTGTAGTTGTAATCTTTTTGAGCAGGAAGGAATCCTATGCTCACATGCTTTAAAGATGTATGATATGGTTGGAACAAAGTTTATTCCTAATCAATATGTGACAAAGAGGTGGACAAAGAAGGCAAGGTCCGGAGGCAGCGTCGATTGCAAGGATAGAGAAATATCATCAAATCCGTCTCTTTCTATTTTCCATCGATATAGGCTATTAGCATCCGAAATGGTAAGACTTGCTACTAGGGCTGCCATGTCAGAAGCCGCTACAAAGTTAGACAGTAGTGTAATGTCTGAATTGTCAAAGAGAGTCAAAATGCTATTTTGTGGAGAAATAGATGAAATAACACAGAATAGTGCATCAATGGATCTATGTAAGGAAATACAGGTGCAGAATGTAGCTGGCCACTTTGTGACTCCGACGGGTTTGAAGAAATGAAGTGGCAAAAAAATTAAGAAAATATTGCGTAGTTGGGTGGACAGGTTTCTTAGGCAAAAGAAGAACTCTAGATTGTCTAAGGCAATCACTCCTGAGATGGTTAGTATTGAATCTTATTTTTGGACTTACATAACTATATCATTTCAATTGACTCTACTATCATAAGCCGACTTAGTTGTTGTATATTCTTCTCTTGTTAGTCATCAGAATCCTATCAACCTATCCAAAGCCAAACATCAAGCCAATGTTTGTCATCGAATAATTCTGTGGCAGTAAGTAGCTATTTTTATACTTTACATAATGTGCATTATAGTTCACTGTTAGTTATTTAGTTATTACAAATTAATGTTTTACTTGTACACATTGGTTATTAAGGTGTACATATTAGTGATAGGATGTTCGTCACATGCTATTTATTTTTGACATAGTAATATCACATTTTGTACATATTAGTTGGTACAAATTACGACGATCTCTTGATTTAATAGCATTTACATGTTGTTGTTTTATGTGTACAAACAGATATATATGTTGTACGCATTGATTGATACCATGTACCGCTGGTTATTTTGTTTTGAAATATCGTTATTGCATTTGGATACATGATTACACCTTTGGATAAATTTTTTTATAGATTATTAATTTATTTGCTCGCATTTATTTTTTAAATGGTATAAGTTACAATTATTTATCACCCATTGTTTAGTTTTGACATCATGTTATTATTCTGGTACACGGTGTATTTTAGTTAGTACACATTACGGCGATCTCTTGGTTTAATAGTATTTACATGTTGTTGTTTTATGTGTACAAACTGATATATATGTTGTACGCATTGATTGATACCATGTACCACTGGTTACTTTGTTTTGAAATATCGTTATTGCATTTGGACACATGATTACACCTTTGGATAAAATTTTTTACAGATTATTAATTTATTTGCTCCCATTTATTTTTTAAATCGTACAAGTTACAATTATTTATCACCCGTTGTTTAGTTTTGATATCGTGTTATTATTCCGGTACACTGTGTATTTTAGTTGGTACACATTACGACGATCTCTTGATTTAATAGCATTTACCATGTACCGCTGGTTACTTTATTTTGAAATAACTATATCATTTGGATACATGATTACACTTTTGGACAAAATTTTTTACAGATTATTAATTTATTTGCTCACATTTACTTTTTAAAATCGTACAAATTACAATTATTTATCACCCGTTATTTAGTTTTGACATCATGTTATTATTCTGGTACACGATATATTTTAGTTGGTACACATTACGGCGATCTCTTGATTTAATAGTATTTACATGTTGTTGTTTTATGTGTACAAACTGATATATATGTTGCACGCATTGATTGATACCATGTACCACTGGTTACTTTATTTTGAAATAACTATATCATTTTGACACATGATTACACCTTTGGACAAAATTTTTTACAGATTATTAATTTATTTACTCACATTTATTTTTTAAATCGCACAAGTTACAATTATTTATCACCCGTTGTTTAGTTTTGACATCATGTTATTATTCTGGTACACGGTGTAATTTAGTTGGTACACACTACAAAAAGACCTTTTCAAATCTGTTGCATAGTTTCTTCAATTTAATGCATTGGTTATGTGTTATATTCATAGTAACCCATAAGTTTGTAGTATAACTTTATAATGTATTCATTTATGGTCACGTATGTACTGAATTTTGATTTTTATTTAGATTACTTTCGGTTGATTTTTGTTTACATATTGTTAATTCAGTTGAACACGTTGTTATACATTATGTACACATTTGCATCATAATTTTCGTACATCATAGCATCTTAAATTTTGGACACAATGTGTATTTAATTTTTACAAATTAGTTATTTTGCTGTCATACACAGTATTAGCATGACTTTGCAACTAATGTAATGTGCTACTTGTAATAACAGTCATTCAGTTAATCAAATTTTGGATCATCCCCTGTTATTCACTGAGATATGCAGTCTTGTAGGATGGTAAGTGAGATATTGCACTTGTGTGGATAATCAAGATTTTGGACAAATTTACAGTATCTTATTCAGTACAATACTGAAATCTAGCCCGGTGAACCTGGAATCACTCCTCAAATACTGGCTGCTCATAATATCTGTATTCAAGATCATAACAATCTCTCATTTTTAATTCCTAATGATCCTGTGAGCAAGACAAAGTACAGCTCATTCACCGAATTCTTAATGGTTAGTAATTCTTTAAAAAAATTTATTTAAAGTTATTATTTAGAATTATTCATACCTTGTTACAAGACTATTGTAGGGCATGCTTTTATGAATACTGAATATTTGATTTAAATAATTTATTGCTTGTTTCAATGATTGTCAGACCCCTATTGTGGCTTCTGTAGAAAGGTCAAAGAGTAGTACTCCCATACATATAAGCGACGAAGAAGTGCAACTACCTATGATATAAATGGGTAGAAGCTAATTGCATTCCATGAATATGTATGCTAAGAAGTCAAATCTTGTGACCCTTTTGGAACTGGATTGGATCAATGTAATACTAAAATGATTGTTTTCTTTTTATTAGATAGTAGTTTGACAATTGCAATCAATGCAGAATAGTTTTAGACCATTTACATCTCTTTAATTGAGTACAAGAAGTTATATATTAATTGTGGTGTGCCAACCCTGTCTACCGCAAACAAAAAATTCTACATGTACCAACAGTAATGAACTTTGCTCCCAACAAAAAATTCTACATGTCCCACTAGTAGTAAAAACTTCATAACTAATGAACTTTACTCCCAATAGTAATCTCAAAAGGAGATAATTCTACATAACAGAAGTACAAAATTCTACGCAAGACAACTATAAATTACTATATATTTGTCAATCATTTATTACAACTGGTTTTTTCATCGGGGAGGGATATTT
Source organism: Coffea eugenioides (assembly GCF_003713205.1). Classification (NCBI taxonomy): domain Eukaryota; kingdom Viridiplantae; phylum Streptophyta; class Magnoliopsida; order Gentianales; family Rubiaceae; genus Coffea; species Coffea eugenioides. The sequence continues at coordinate 26,476,009 of NC_040035.1, forward strand.
AACAACTCAAGGATGGATTCGACCCATTCGTTATGCTCAGTTGCAACCATCATAGACACATATTGCACTCGATACTTCCATTTGTTGTTCTATCCAAACATTGAAATAATCAGCACCACATGTTATACATAAGTCATCATAAAAATACTTGCTTCCAAAAAATTTCTATAAATCAAAATAATATATATACCTCCGTAATGCGTATGCCTAATCTTCCATTCTAGTGCTCCAAAAATTTCATTATGAACACACCACAATCATAGCTGAAACACGAGGTATACATTGTCGTGAGAACCAGATAATTGGACATACAAGTTTTACCTTACTATCCTAATAATATAACTTAGTATTTAGTTATATTCCAAAATAGAATATAAATAAACTCTTATTTACAGTATATATATACCTATTATGTGGAGACTGTTGAGGCATATCTGCGACTTGCAATACAAATTCCTTGAAATCCACCGACTTATCAAATTGTTTTGCTATTATTAATCCCAAGGTTCGCTTCTGCAACATACAAATATAATTTTACTGATTACACTTTCACACTAGTTATATAATTTAAAGCCATGGAACAGATGCATTAAAAATGCAAGTTATAAATAGTATTTTGTGACAGCCCCACCTTCCCCTAAGGCGTACCAAAGGGGTTAGCGGACTGCCTGCCCAACTCTCGTCAGGACTACTAAGACGGTTATATACAATCGAAAACGTTCCGGAAGATATTAGCGCTCTCAAACGATTCAAAACTCGCCAAACGGAAAACGAAAAATCGGAGCCGCACATGAATAATGCCGGCCACGTCACAATCCGGCCGGATTTTCGATCGGATTCTTGGCCGGATTGGAGGTAGTGACCAACTGCCCGGATTCAAAAATTTCCCCTATGCCTTCCCGCCAAAATTTTTTTTTTCTTTTGTCGTTCAAAATCCGATCCTGTCTGAAATCCAACCGATTACTAACAAATCAGATAAACCTTGAAATTGAACCTTTACAAACCAAAATAACACATGAACATTACCAAACACGTTTATACATGTATAGTTGCAAATTTACAACTCAAAAGGAAGTGTTGAATCAAGATACACTTAAGGTTTTCCAACCATCGAGGAGCTATACAAAAGAATATTAATCTAGCTCAATTCAGCTTCAAAATCACAGTTTCCCAAAAGGTATTCATCCCCCTGTAAGGAAAACAAAAGCAATAGAGTGAGCTTTCGCCCAATGAGGTACCATCACCCACGTAACGAAGTTCATATAAGCACAAAGCTACTCAAAACCAATACATTCAATGAGTGAGTCAACTAACACCACATTTCAATAAAGATTGTTAAAAAGGATATGGATGGCTCTCAAGAGCCCTTTTTCTCGTTTGCCGTACTTGATCTTGCCCCGTTGACCCTCCGTCAACGCCTAAGAAGTAACCAATACCGTAGACTCCACTTTCTCCAATTTCCTTCCACCTCACATACCCCTACTGGGTTCGAACTCCAACCAGTTCGAAATGGTAATACTCAAGTATACCGGAATCAAGAGTCTCATACCCAATGATTCCATAGAAATAGTCCCCATGGCTTGTCAATCTCCTCGACCATGCCCTTGCTGGCTCGAGTCAATCGACCGCCGATGGGGTTGAGCTCAGAGTCAACAGTAGAAGTCGTTGGATACACGTCCAAACGACACCAGTTCAAGTATATTCAAGAGACATTCAATCGAAACAGTAAACAGTCACATAAGCCAAAGAGTGCGAGAGTGATAAAGTACACTCCCGTCTCAACCAAACTTAGTAGTATACACAAGCATTCAAATCATAGATTTCAAGTATAACAAAGCCCGAAAGTAACAATCATGTGAGTAGTACACTCACCAATCAAACAAAAGGGATTTCACAAATTTCTGTCCAACGAGCGCCTTGAGTCACCGGCACGCCCTAAAACATTCAAGGAAACACAATGAGACTCGAATACGAGTCATAAATCCAAACCACACATCACTAATGTAAAGTCAAAATAACTTGAAAGAATTATAAGGAACACTTGGTTCTAAAGGTTTAGATAACCCCAAAGTCACTAACTAACACTCCAAGCAACCCAATTCCAAGGAATCATATGGATCTAAAATTTGGACAGCATTTCCCCTTCAAATTTCAGATTTTCATCCTACAATTCATCCTTCATTTTCAACCAACACAAGTACAAGTTCTATGCCATTCAATACACCTTATTAGGGTTACAATACCCTTTAAACAAAGCCAATTCAAGAGTTCCATAATAACCCTAGAAAAGCCCCAATTCGAAACCCTAAATCTGAAATTTGCCACACAAAGCGGAAATTTTCCGCAATTAACTATAATTCACACACCAAAGCACCACTTTAGACCATACCAAGCCATCATTCATGGCTACCCAACACTTAACATATAAAATCAGAAAAATCATGAATAAAATAAAAAATTCATCAATCTCTACTAAAAGTCATGAAATCTTCCGCAAAACCACCTCTTTAACTATCACAAATCACTAATTTGACATTATCAAGAACAAAGGAAGAATTTATTGGCCACTCACCTTGTAAACTCAAGAAAAGAAGCAACTTAGCACCTCCTCTTTCCAAACCATTCCACCAGCTTCCTCAATCCTACCTAGCTAAGGGTTTTTATGGAGTAATTTCAAGTTTTGATGGTTGGATTACAAGATTTGTGCAAGAAATGGAAGATGAAAGTTGAAGCTCTCTTTCTTTTCTCCCCCTAAGAAAGTCAGCCAAGAAGATGGAAATGGAGATGAATTTTGAGTCAGTTTTCATATATGGTAAAGGTAAAGTTAAATGGTCAAAGTCCAAGATGGCATCACAAGGTGACACTTGTCACCTTTTTGGTTCAAAGCTATCCTTTTGTCTCTCCAATGTTAATCTATCTATGTAACCTCTAATTACCTCATATCACCTAGTAAATTAATCCCTGTATACAAAACTTAACCTAATTGGCCGAATTTTATCGCACTTACCGCACTAGTGGGTCTCACGCCCGGTATACACTCCTAATTTCTCATGAACTAATTTATACAAAAAAATGATTTTAAAACTATATTTACTCATAAAAATTATCTAGAAATTTTTTCTAATAAAGAAAATATAGAAAAGGCGTGCAATTAAATAAAATAAAGCCTAGAAAATAAGAAAATTTGCGGGTTCTCACATATTTAGATTTCACCAGTAGTCGTAAGATGTTAGTCTCTCGAACCCGTGACGAATCAACTCGTGAGTCAAGGAGATGAACAATGCCTTGTGCAATATCAAATGAGTATACAAACCTGTGACATTTGTTCACCACTGGAACCAGTATCTGAAAATATAATGTGTTAGACTTTACAACTGCAACACATTTGATATAAAGTAAAAGATATTGATCCAGGAGTTATAAGAGATTGATCACGATATCGGCATTTGCTAGACTTGAAGCATTATCTGCTCTTATTTTGCACCACTTGTTCAATTGCGAATATAGGTCATCATCAGACATTTTCTCAAATCGATCTACACGTTGAATGGCAGCCTGCCCAACAAATCAATGAAATTGGATCGAAAGTCATAGGATAGTTAGAAATTGCACGAGTAATTCATACTATTTATTAAATATTGGAATCAAATTTTCTAACTAAACTAACAATGAGTGAAACTGTATATGCATGGTGTTAGTTGGTGGTAAAAAAAAAGTTGACCATTATACTTACAACAACACATGGCTCGACAATGTACCGCTTAACCTTCATCAGTCTTTTACTCATATCCATATTCAATAACCTTGCATACATATCAACGACCTAAAAGAGGAGTGAGTATAAGTGCAAAATTTTTTAGCATTCTAAAAGGTGAAACTATCTCCATAACTACAGTAAGTAAATTAGTCAAATAAAAATTTTTTGGTTTTTTTCGTGACTTACCCTATTTGATACCCAATCTTCTCCCGCAAGGATTGCATATCTTTCCGATTAAGGCTAAATTCGAATATAGACACTAATATCTCACTACATTGAACATTTGAGTCAATAATGTTAAGTTGAATTATCAATGAATATGAATAAAAATAGCATATAACTCCGAACATTATCACATAAAAATGATTTTACCTCTCATCTCCCTTGTCTTACCATGTGAAATTCGCAATCTTCCTTTGACATTGTGTCAAAGTAGCCTGGATTTGGAGCTGATAATCAGTAGACCTAATGAGAGTGTTGTGCCTTGTCGTCCGCAATGTCTTGTGCATTCGGTCATCTTCCGCATCTATATTAAGTCAAGAATAGCAAATTTTTTTGTAATGATCAATTTTTATATCATTTACAAAGTGCAATAACAAATGAAAGCTGAATTTTAACTACAACATATATAACTTGCCTTCGCACTCTCTTTTTTTATATCTAGACCGACCCTTCCATTGTGTTGCAGCACATAGCAAATGTTGCTCTACTGCAGCTCCTGATGGGGAAGTTATACCTACATCCAAGCAATGAACTTCTGTAATTCTGTTATCCCAAGCATCTTTGTTGACACTGGGCTGCTGCAACTAGGGATGGCAATGGGGGCGGGTGCCCGCGGGTGCCCGCCCCGCGGGGGGCTCACGGGGCGGGGGTTGGGGCGGGGGCGGGGGGGAATTTTTTCCCCCCGCTTAGAAACGGGGCGGGGGTATACTCCCCCGCCCCATCCCCCGCCCCGCCACCAGCAAAAAAAATATATATATATATATATATATAAATGACTATATATTATATGTAAGTTAATTAGTTATAAACTTATGATAATTATATTATTAGTTAGATGTATTATATAATGTATATTAGTTTATGTAATATAATTGATATTATCAATTATATGAATAATTATACATGTCTACTAATAGAATTTATTAATTAGTTATACTAAATTTACTAATACATTTATACTAAATTTCTAATTACACTTAATAGAATAACACTTTTTTCTCAAAAAAAAACACAAACACAATGATGAATTAGTGATTGCATTTGTACTAAAAGTGAAAATTTGACTATTTTAGTTATATTTATTTCATCATATTGGATTGTATTCAAATAACTTCTGTTTGATTGTTTTTATGAGTTTCAATTGTAAAATTACAATGAATAATAATTTGGTGATGTGTTGATATTTTAGTACTTGATTATTTATTAAAATTTAATTATAATAAAATTATATAATAAAATTTTATTAACCCCGCGGGTGCCCCCGCGGGGGAAGCGGGGCAAGGCGGGGCGGGGGGGGGCGGGGGGAGCGGGAGGCGGGGGACGGGGCGGGGGACGGGGGGAACTAATAGGCAACGGGGCGGGGGACGGGGGAGGGGTCCCCCGCCCCAACCCCGCCCCGTTGCCATCCCTAGCTGCAACTGATGTAATGCTGTCGCAATTGCCTTGGCATCATCTTTTCCTTCTATATCTTCGGGCTCATTTGCCTCATTTTCACCAAAATCATCATTCCTATCCCCAACACATGTCTCGTCTTGGTTGTTTTCATATTTAGATTTGTCCGTATCAGACTCTATAACAACCTTTGCCTTATCATCATGGATCATTCGCTTTTTTGCCTATTTTCTTGTGGATCTAACGGCTGGCTGGGAAGATGATGCCATGGCACTACGTTGCGAGTAAAGGATACTTGCTATATTCATTACACTATGTTGACACTCGATTCCTATCCACTCGACATTTGCAGCTTTGGTATATAGAGTGGCTAGATGAAGCTGAATATAAAAAATATAAATACAATTAATCCTCATATTGGTATAACTTGGGACATATTTGCATTCGTATTAAATTTAATTTGTTATCTTACAGCAATTTCTCCATATCCATTATTCACCATCTGGCTAATCACATCCGGTGAAAGCTCAATAGGTTCCTCTTCCTCATCTTCTTCTCTGTCCGTTTTGTTTGACCCTACCTTTGTGGACAAAAAAGTATATTGTAAGTTTGACAAAATAGTTAGCTGTATAATATAATGTCTTACTAACTCAAATTATAAAAATATCATTGTTTCAGCAATACTTACTAGTTTTTCCTTGCCAAATTTTCCAAGACCACCCAATTCTAGTGTTTCTCTTTCCATTATATTGGCATCAGTCCATGCTTTTGCTATAGGGCAGGTCCTACGAACACAATGATTGAGTATACTTACTCGATCATAATAATGTAGCTGCAAAATAATAACAACTTATCCTTGTTAGATATAATGAACAAATATAAGGTAAGATCATCCAATAGTTGAGATTTCTTAACTTACCAGCAAAAATAGGATGCAACCTCCAACATTTTTATGGGCATTGCTTTGCATATTCAACAATTTTTTGCATAAATCAGCTCTGACGAATTCAGCCCAATTAAATTTTGTTATTTCTGAAGTTGATTGTAAACTCTCCCATAAATTGGCTTTAATTTCAACTCGTGATGTTGGAGCAAGCAAGCACCCACATGCAAAAATAACAAATAATCTCTTGAATTCATCCCTGACCTCCATGGATATTAGCTCATCTTCTATATCATGCCAATTATACTTTTTCCTTCTTCTTCCTAGAATAATGTGGCTCACTATCAATTTCATCATCTCTAGTATCTTCAACCGACACTGGCCCCTCACCAGGAATTCCAAGAGCCTTTGCTATATCCTCTGATGTTACAGGTAGTACGCGTCCACCTACAAGTTGTATATATGAGTGAGTTTGATTGAAATTATTCACCAACCACATGCATATAATACTTGGAAGGATGTGGCATTGGATCTCCAGTAATCCACCAAAACCTATTTCTTTTATTGCAGCTATTTTTGCCCCATCAATACGACCCACAAACTTTAAAAATTTAGCTGGTGTGCACCTAAACTTGTATGCCTATAAAAATAATATAACAATGTTGATAAAAATTAACAAATAACAGTCCAATATTTGCACTTGCGCTTTGAAACTTCTAAATCATTTAATTTAAAAATAATAAAATTTGATGCTATGTCCTTACTTGTTTCGCGACATCACTCTTTATGCTTTCTCCCCTGTCCGCTATAGACTCATAGTAGATTTTCATCAGCTCCTTATATTTCTTCATATCTGTTTCATTCTTCCATACAAGCTTCTCCTCATCACTCAGTTTGCTCCATGCATTTCTAGCAGCTATGTTTAGCTCCTGAATTGTTAATGCCTTTCCCTTTGCTTTTTGCTTGCGTGCGAAGTCAATCCTACCATGATTTAATATGATTATATCCATCACATAGACTTTTGATTTTATCATGAGTTTTTTTAACTAATTCAAAGCCCCAAATGTAGACAATAATCCTTCTATAAAGCCATATATACCTGTATGCAATGAAATTAGTTGGTGGCCTCACCGGCTTTACTGGATTATTATCATGATGTTCCTCAACTTGCTTGCCTTTATCTTTTGTAAGATTTATCTTCTTGGTTCCCCGACGTCCCATAGTGTATTATTTCAAACTGCACCAAAATAAATGACATGACAAAAACATAAGGGATAATTTCAAAATCCTATCCCCTGAGATTTCTTCACAGAAGTGTATTATCACACTTCTATTGTTACAAATGTACAAGAGGTTTACATAAAGTTACAAAATGTTCAAAAATTGTTACACTATTTATGGACGGTTGATCTAACAACTGTTCCTACCTCACTCCCTAATATTAAACAGTCATGGAGTTTCCAATGATGTTAACAGCAACAATGTACATTATGCCATTGTCAAAATTGCAATTCCTAAGTAAACAATCAATTACCATCAATTGAATAATGAATATTATGCCATTACCTAATGAAAGGAACTCCTAAATAACCAGAAAATCAACAATTGAACAATCATACTTACAGTTTGTTCTTTACCATATACACTATACACAGGTGAAAGAACACTCTATTTTTTTACCATGTTATGGGTTTGTAAACTATAATAAGTAATATGTACAAGAAAAATATCAATTCATACAAACAACATAACAATATGTCATGCCTACTTTATTTGACTAAACTCTCAATCCAAAATCATATAACAAATTAATAGCAATAACAGAAGAATTGCTGCTTAACTGTGAATATTGACAGTTATTGCATTCTTAGAATAGGTACAGAAAAAAAGCAAGCAACTAATAAAAACTCTTTTGTCACCTTTCACATGATATTCTTATACTCCCTACAACAATTTCTTTTATATGCATTGAAATTTCTATTGTCCAAACAAATCAACAAATTGTAAGTCCAATTGCACAAGTTGTAACTTAACCTTAACTATCAATCAATTTTGTGATTTCAAATAAGAGACTGTCGTGCCCCACTTTTCGAATGATGAGTGATGTGTGTGTAGTGTGGTGTGAGATGTGAGTGTGTAGTGTGTGTGAACGTGTGCAAAATGAAAATAAAGGCCATGGGACTTGATAATGCGACGGTTTGGCCATATAAAGTTCAAAAAGGGTTTTTTGTATCAAAAATGGAGTCGCCACTTGGTATAGAGTTAGGGTGTACCAAGTCACCCAAAAATGATTTTTGTTTTTGAATGAAAAAGTAAATAAACCCTTTTAGAGAACTTTTGGGTCTACGTAACCAAAAGAGGGATCGGGGGTCACATTTGACGAAGGGGAAGGCAAGGATAAAAATCCAAGGCACCCCCTCGACCTAGCCAAGGCTAGTTACGTGACTTAAACCAATTTTTCCTAATTTTTCTACCCAAGGTATGTATAGCGTGTTGGATATGACTATATGAATGCAAGAACCTAGACCTAGGGGGACATGGGGGAAATTTCTCTTCAAAGGGTGAGTGGTGCCAATCACATTAATTGTGAAGCCCAATAATGATCCTTTGGAGAGGTCACACGTAATCCTAAATGACATAAAAATGAATGGAGTGCATGTCATGTGAAAATGTAAGTTTATGTGAAGTGAGAAAAATGATAAAATAATAGGATATAAGTGGAGGTGTGCAAATGTAAGTGTAAAGTGTGAGTAGTGAAGTGAAAACGTCCAAAAGTAGTGTGAAGTGAGAATGTAGAAAAAGAGATAGAATATAAAGTAAGTGTATGTGATAGTGAATGAAAAATGCATGAATCCTATAGGAATGCATCAAGATGGGAACGGGGAGTCCTAACTTTGTGACTTAATTTTCCCTTTGATTAGAAGGGGGAACTAGCGTGCTAAGGCTATCGAGTAGCCACACTCGCTCGTTTCCCTTATCGAAAGGGGACTCTTCAGGCAAATGTACCCTATAACTAGCATGAGATGCAAAAATCCTAAAATGAGGGGAAAAGGGGCTCGAGGAGCATGCCAAATGATAAAACTAAGAAAAATGCATGACATGTAGTGGACATGCAAATATGCACTAACAAAAAGGGATGGCCTATTGGGTCTAGCGTTGGACTAGCCCTTTCTATGAATTCCTAATGAAATAATGAGCCACAACTAGCATTGGACTAGTGTGGTGACGTACATTCATCCATCACATTCATTCATGGCTATGGAAAGCGATTAGACATGCCAAACACCTATAAGCACATAGCACATAACAATTAGCATGCTCGACTATATGCAAGAACCTAATAAAGCAAATTAACACATAGCAACAAAAACAAGCAATCAAGCTAATAAACCTATTACATTTGCTAGCTAGGCACAATGTCTTCAATAGGTCTTCATCGAATACTCCTCCAAACCCTATCTATTACAAGCCAAGAGGTGTACACATACCCCATAATGAAATACTTAAATAAAAGGCAAAAGTAAATAAAATAAATGCAAAGAATTGAGGAAAGGCAAGGAAAGCAACGTAGACATGCAATTCACACTTAGCACGTTGGATCACATAGGAGAAATGAAAATCAAGGAGATAGAGGTTACCTCCCTTGCAATCGGGCCCCAATGAAGTGAAATCACTTATTTATCCTCCAAAATAAAAGAAATGGTCAAGGTACCAATTTATTTGGGAAAATTAAAGGAAATAGGCAATGACAAGCTCACTTAATCGTCAAACCCCTAAAGTCATGACTTGAGCGCACTTGACAAAGCATGGTAGTTGATTGAAGTAAAGCAGGCAATGAAATTGCAAAAATTAAAGCTACTAAGGACCAAATTGAGGAGATCATTCAATTAATTGGGCCATAGTAGGACAAGGGGAGACTTGGGGGGTCAAAAATGCAATTTTCAGGAGCATTTACATGCATGCTACGTAGAAAAACAATTTCTGCAAAACTGAAGCTTTCTACAACAGAAAAGAACGTCTACTGCAATTTCCTCTTCACTTTCAAATACTAAAAAAATCAGATTTGATCTCACACTTTAAACCAAAACATGATCTTGGCATCCAAACAAACAGAATCATGAAAGAGAGATCATACAAATACTGAAACAAACTTCATGCAAAAAGTCTGGAGAAGCTTTTGATGACAAGAAAAACTGCTGCAACATTCCAGCCGCAGCTCTCTATTCATTTCAGCATGTCAAACAGGTTTATTCATACCAAGATTCAACCTATCCATCATCCACTAAACATACAAATTCATTGCATGATTGAATCAAAAAGATGGAGCTGACCATCAAGAAGAAAAAACTAAACAGCAAAAGAAGAAAGAGTGCCGCAAGATTTTCTGCAATTTGTTTCCTAAGCTTTGAAGCCTCGACAACCAAGAATAGATTAGAAAACTTCTTAATCAATCTTCCAAGCTTTGAACTAACTAACAACTGCACAACTACCATAATCCAAGCAAGCAAAATCATATAAGAAAACTATGTTAACTCATAAAGGAGTTCATGCAAGGCAACGAAGAAACATTCTGCAATCAAAGCTTGCTGCAATTTTCCAGGTTTGGTTCATTATCATGGCAGGAAATGCAATTCTCAACAGAAAAAATGTAACTTGCAGCTAACATGTCCAGGATGCACTTAGCCAAAGATCAAAGACATCATGAACTCCAAGCTTAAACCAGCGAAAGACAAAGACCACAGAAATTGACCCATGCCGCTGCAACAAACCAAAGGCTTTTAGCTTATTGCAGCCAGCTTCATGTAAGTTATGGAAGAGGTAAACTTTCTGCAATCAAATCTATCGACAAACTCCAGAAATTCCTGCAATTTCCGACTTTCAACCATGCGGAAAGACGCCGTGAAACATGAATTCAAATGAAAATGCAATCATACCCACTACTACTGCAGGAATCCAACCAAACAAATCATGCAATAAACACATTCGGCAAGCTAAAAAACACATTCTTTAGCCACTATTTCCCTTTTCTAATCTAACAATGGAATTCGGAGCCTAGCCAGCCCACAAACTCAGATTGTGCATAAAGACCACCAAAAGAAACAGCCATGAACATTAAGAACAAACACAGCTAAACGCAAATCCCTTCTCCTCCCAACTCAAACCAGATTCACGGATAGAAACTCGCATGGAGGACGCAATCAAGTGTAAAGACCAAGACTTTCAGCATTCAAACATGATTGAGCAACTTATAAACCAGTCCAAAGTAAAAAATGTTACCTTTGATGCTTGACCGAAGCTTGATGTATTCCGAAAGATGAAATCTTTGTCTCTCTGACTCTCTTGCAGCTGCACCTCCGGATTCTTTTCCTTTGCTCCAACGAACCAGAAGCCTTTTCTTTCTTCCTTGCTATTCAGATTCTTCCTGGAGCCCTCAGCCGTCAGCTCCCTCTCCCTCGGTTGTTCCTTCTCTCCACTTTCTTAGCTGCCACCCTCAAAGCTCTCCAGCCGTCCTTTATCTCTTTCTGTTCCAGCCGTTAAGTCCCTCTTGTTTCTCCAGTCTCCTTCCCCCTTAAACCTTCAACCTCTGTCGCTACCTCCTTTCTTTCCCTCACCGTAAGAAAAACTCTCCCTACTCTCTCTAGTTTAGCCCCCCCGTCAATTTCTCACTGTTTTTCTTTTGCCATCAATCTTCCCCGTCGGACTTTGGTTCAGATTTTTCTCCCTTCAAACTTTCGGCCGTCTCCCCCTTTGTATTTTTCGTCCTCTCTTAATCTCTCCCCCCCTTGCGGCTGTCCCTCCTTTTGCTATTTATATGGGAACTTCCAACCCTAAAACAACTCAGTCCTCTTTCCATATTGCAGCTAAGGGCTCCCTGAGTCCTTCCTTGCAAAGCTGCAAAAAAATGCAGCTTGCATGCGACTGTTTTACTTCAAAAATAATAGTAAAACTAAATAATAATAAAACAACAATTTTAATCAAAATAAACAAACTAAAAAAAATAATAAAGTTACCATTTTCAATCTTTTTCATTCATTTTTCATTTTTCATTTTTCTTTTCATTTTTTAAATAATGAAACTAAATCCAAAACAACTAAAACATATTTTTTGAACACTTTTCTTTTCCCTTTGAGAAATTCTACGCTAAAAATGGCTAAAAAACTAAAAAATGAAACTAATTGTGACAAAAATAGACCAAATAAAAATGAATAGTAAATAAATAAAAAAAACCAAAAATTTGGTGTCTACAGTTTGCCCCTCTTTGTCTGAGTTTTGGAAAAACTTGAGACAAAGAAGTAGACACCAAATACTCACCTGTGTTATTCGGTTGCCACTATTCGGAGGACTGACCTAAACAAGGAATTTTAAACATGGGACTGGCCCGAACAGAAATGTAAACGGGATAGACCCGGACAGAAATTTAAACGGGATAGACCCGGACAGAAATTTAAACGGGACTGACCCGAACAAGAATTTAAACGGGACTGACCCGAACAGAATTTAAACGGGACTGACCCGAACAGAATTTAAACGGGACTGACCCGAACAGAAATTAAACGGGACTGACCCGAACAGAATTTAAACGGGACTGGACCCGAACAGAAATTAAACGGGACTGACCGAACAGAAATTAAACGGGACTGACCCGAACAGAATTTAAACGGGACTGACCCGAACAGGAATTTAAACGGGACTGACCCGAACAGGAATTTAAACGGGACTGACCCGAATAGGAATTTAAACGGGACTGACCCGAACAGGAATTTAAACGGGACTGACCCAAACATGAATTTAAACGGGACTGACCCGAACATGAATTTAAATCGTGGGACTGGCGCGAATAAAATTAAAAATCATGGGACTGGCGTGAATAAAATTAAAAATCATGGGACTGACCCGAATAAAATGAAAATCATGGGACTGGCCCGAATAAAATGTAAATCATGGGACTGGCCCAAATAAAATGTAAATCATGGTGCACACTAGTGGGACTGACCCAACGGCTAGCGGCGAATGCAAATGAAAGGCACACTAGTGGGACAAACCCAACGGCTAGCGGCGAATGCAACTAAAAGGCATACTAGTGGGACAAACCCAACGGCTAGCGACGGATGCAAATGAAAGGCACACTAGTGGGATAAACCCAACGGCTAGCGGCAGATGCAAATGAAATGCACACTAGTGGGACTGACCCATGGCTAGCGGCAATGAAAATGAAATGCTCACTGGCGGGACTAACCTCACGCTCCAGTGGCTGTGAAAATGAAATGTCTTGACAATTGGACAGTGGGATCAAACCCGAGCCTGTCGTGATGAACTTGATTTGATTTTTGAATTTTTTGTTTTTTTGATTTTTTGATTTTTTGTTTTTTTTTCTGATCTTTTGAGAGAATCTTTTCAAAAGTTGCCCCAGTATGATGAATTGGTCAGTGGGATAACACCCGAGTCTGCCTTGAGAATTGGTCAGGGGGATAACACCCGAGCCTACCGAGATTTGGCGGGATAAAACCCAGCTCCAACGTAAAAATGAGCGGTCAGCGGGATAGAACCCAGTTCTGCCGAGGTTGGCGGGATAAAACCCAGCTCCAACGTGAAAATGAGCGGTCAGCGGGATAGAACCCAGTTCTGCCGTTCAATTGGTCAAGAAATTGAATTTGATTTGTCAAAAAACCAGAAATTAAATTTGATTTTCCAAGAAACAAGAATTTGAACTTGATTTTTGATTTTTGACTTTTGAATTTTTCCGATTTTTCGAGAGAATCTTTTTTCAAAGATAATTTGCCCCAGTGTAGGGCCCTTTCTTTCTTCGGCATCGTCCTTCCACATCCCCAGATGCTCTTTCGTCGATTTCAACTTTGAATACCTGCACAGGGGGGCTTACATGCACTCAAATTTGCATGAAAAGGGCAGCGTGATTGATTTGAAAAATGCATTATTTGATTCTTAGACGAAATCCTCAATTGGACTACAAAAATATTTGCCCCTGTGTGGGCTTGTTTTGCGAAATCTTGCAAATAGAAATTTTGCCCCAGTATGGGCCCATTTGATTGCAAAAATTGGTTTGGATGCCACTCCATTTATTTGAACCAAGAGAAATCGCACCTTCCAAAACTTAGAAAGTAATCATATATACAACGTGAAGAAATTTGAATGTTGAGTTCACGCAGAAATTTCATGATGAATCTCTCAGAATATCACCAAATTACAGAAGATTTCTTCCTCACCTTTAGCATCGGTGCTCAGGGTAACGGATCACCATTTCTTGTTGGCTCATCTGTCAGGACCAATCAAGTGACTTTATTTTTGATTTGGAAATGACTAAAGGAAAATGGGAGGTCAAGATTTGTCTCATTTTGTGCTCATTCGATATCACATCTTCATGAAAGCAAAATAGTTTGTCACCCTTATTTTCCAAGAAAACTTAGTCAACATACAAGCTTGATAGGCTTGCAACAAAATGGGTAGAAACGATAGCTAAACATGTGAAATCTGGTTATACCCTTATGATCATGAGTGATCGATGAATTTTTATGAGCATAATCCTCACTTTGGATTGTCATGAAGGAATAAGTCAACGATGGACTTTATTTAGCTTGTAATTTGGCTTGAAAGCGATAGTTAAAAGATAAATCCTTCAAGGACATTGCATTAAAGATCGCATTTTTCCCAAAATTGCCCCTATTTTGAACCCAAAGATCTCAGAATTTGTTGGTATTCTTCTCATTATTCAACAGGGACTTCAACGTCGAATTTTCTGCTGCATTTTCTTGCATTTACTTTTCTTGCTTTGCTTTTTGCCTTTTCTTTTTCTGGTGGGTTTTCACATGATGAGTAGCGTCAATCCCATACCTAGGCAATTCAGAAATACAGCTAAAATTTTCGGCATCAGAAATTTTCTTGACAAGGCCATTGCAAAGAACAGAAGTCAGGACTTTCGGCTTTGTAATGGGGTTAGGTGGGGTGCTTAGAAAAGTTTAAGGCTTGAAGGCAGATTTCAAGAGTGGTTTGAAGAATCTGAGATTGCATTGTTGTTCCAACCCTATTTTAGGGTAAAATCAGAATTTGCCTCAGTTTATGCTCAATTGAGGCTTTTACTTTCATTTTCTTTTTTCTTTTGACTTTTCGGCCTTTTGCCATTCTTTTGAACTTTCACAAAATTTGCCCCAATTTATTTTTGAACTGAGGTTCTCTTTTCTTCCTTTGCCTTTTGATTTTGTGGCTTTTCACTTTTTCCACTTTCTTGAAATTTTCCTTTTTCAACTCAACTTGCCCCCAGTGTGGGGTTTGCGATTCTCAAAGGTTGCCAAACTAAATATTTCATTCTGAAGGCTCAAAAGGGATAACTAGGGATAGAATGTTTGATTGGAAAAGAAGAGGGCCTGACTTTCGTTCCGCCCTTACAATGACTCTGAAAGGAAACTTTCATTAATGCGAAATTTTTGGCATGTATTTGAATTAACTGACGGAGGAAAACCCTTGTTCATCCATATTTGTGAAACATAGGCAATCCAAGCGGACAAACCAAGTGGAATCAAATTTCTTCAATTTGCGGTTCTCTCCTTATTCTAGCATTTTTGCTTTTTCCCTTTATGGAAAATTCTCCAATCTTCCTCCCCAATGCGGGGTACGATCGTAAGTGCTTTGAAAGGAACCACCAATTTTAGCTCAAATGAGGAGACAAGGGATAATCAGTGTTTAGGTTGTAGAAATGACGGTCAAAGCATCATTCTTACACCTCATGACAACCAAAGTAACGAAATGCTCATTGAAAATCTATTCCCTTTTTGATATTTGAAAATCTCCCATGAAGGGTAGTGATCATCAAGGCGCTTGTTCGAAACGAAATTATTCTTTTAAAGGCTCAAATGGGAGAGCAAATGATAAAAATCTGTGTAGGTAGTGAAACGAGTGCTCGAAGTGTCATTCCAAATTTTCAAAACAAACAAGAATAACACACATTTTTGCTTTCACTTAGAAGTGATTGAACCAGATTAGACACTTTGAACATTTACAAGCAAAAGTTGCCCCAATTCATCAATCAATGTGACTGACTTTATTTTTGGAGAAAAGGTATCTCATTGGGCCTTTTGAGTGATCGTTCACCCTTTTCTTTCTGAGCACTCTTATTGTATAGCTCGGATCACCAATCTAGTGTACGTAAGGATTTTAGAAAGCATACACTTATGAATTTTCAGGCTGGAGGTTGAGGAAAACTTGATTTGGTCTTATTTCTCAAAATTCATCATGAAATCTCTAATGAGTAAAAGAATGAAATGTACATGAATATACACAAAACAATAATTGTCCAAACTTTTATTGTTGAAAAAGTTTGAAACAAAATTTCTCGTTCAATTATGATACAAGTGAGAATAGAAAGCTTCTAAAGAGCTCCACATATATCCTTTTTGCCTCCTTTTCTTTTGACACAAAAATATATTAACAAGTCAAATATACAGAATTTTCCTTGAAAGCAATTATGAATTCTCTTAGAAGCTCCTAGCCTAGAGCTTTCAGATGGATTTTTCATGTCTCCATTGTTGGATCTGCCCAAGAATCAAATAATACTTTCCAAACTTTATCGGATCAAAAATTGTTATCCAATATAGGGAAATATTTTCATCTTATTGAAACACATTTTTTTTTTGTTTTTTTGAATGCAGGGGAGGGGGGAAACAAAAGAAAAATACCCTGAGTTAGTAATCAAGAATATAAAATCAATATGCATGTCTTATGGGGGGAACCCTTTTTGTGCCAAGGGTAGGCCTAGCATGAAAATGCAATCCTCCAGAGCATGCACTATACAATACCTGATGGATCCAATCAGCTTATGGAGTGAAAAATAATTTGAAAAATTTGGCCCATTGGAATGAGAAGAGACGTTTGCCAAAATGAGGACCTCGTCCGGAGGGATTGATCACTTTTGATCGATACAAGACCTTGCAAAAACGCACGGGTTTGACCTTGACGAACTTTCTATCGAAGAGATTGGAATTCGTTTTGACAACTTTTCTTAGTGAAGCACGGGTCAAAACTCCAACTGATCAAATGGCTGGATGCAATGGATGTTTTTCTCAAAATCGACTAGGTTTTCTATTTTGAAATTCGACATTGAAACCCTAATTGGTCAAATGAAATTGACAAATTATTAAAAATCGACCGGATTACCCTAGAAAGGGAAACAGATCAAATGAATTAAATGAAATTTAATTTATCCAAAATTAATCAGATCACCCTAAAAAGGGTAAATTGATCAAATAGATTGAACGAAACTTGATTTATTCAACATCGGCTCGGTTGCCCTAAAAATGGGTAAATTGGCCAAATGAATGAAATTGAATTAGTGATTTATTCATAAATCGGCCGAATGACCCTAAAAAGGGTAAATCGGTCAAATAAATTGACGATTTATTCAAAATCGACCAGGTGACCCTAAAAAGGGTACATTGGTCAAATGAATTGATGATTTATTCAAAATCGACCAGGTGACCCTCAAAGGGTAAATTGGTCAAATGAATTGATGATTTATTGAATGAATTGGTAAAATGGATTGGTTGAATTGTCTGGCCATTGGTTATTAGTCTATGACCTTCTAAAAATCAAATTTTGGCCTCAATTTATTTATCGTCTCAATAGGAGGAATCATTTGTGAATTTCTTCAAATTAATGTCCTTCACGCAAGGGATTTTTACCAATTTTTGATAAAATGGCCAAAAAGTGATTATTAGATGCTCATATTCCAAAGATCACTCTATGAAAATGATCGGATCCTACCTTACCTTGTGCACTACCCCTTTGGATGGTACAAAATGTAAACGTGCAAGTCTCTTTGGATTAAGTATCCGAGACACAAGGTGGCTTATTCCTAAACACAGGATTCCCTATGTGGCATTCCTTTTCTATGGTTTATGCATGATGCCAGTTATTAAAGCGATATAAATATATGACAAACATGGCCTAAAGGACATAAATAATGCAACGAGGGGAAAGGTTCTAAAAATGAAATGTACTTATTGAAAATTAAGTGTAATGATTGAAATTTAAACATGTGAGTTATCTAGTGGGTAAGTCACTAAAAGAGTGCCAAAGAGGCCTCTTATTGCTATGGCACATGAATGCAGGCCAAGAAAACAAAGAAATGGTTAGTGCAATTGATAGTACACATAACACATTGGGAGCAATTAAGAAAAGAAATACAATAAAAGCAAGTAAAAGGGGTGGAACCCCTTCCCTCGTGCCTAATGTGCTTAAAAGGGTGAGGTTGACTCTAACCTAGGCAAACTCTAACATGGATGCATGAGGCTGGGGCTCACTAATGCAACTAGACTCGATAAGTTTCGGCTCCCAAGCCTTCAGACCTAAAGGCGAAGGGTCATTACTCCCAGGGCCTTTGATCGGTGGCTCGAGTGATCCCTTAGGTAGCGCTATGGGCGCAGAGCACACCAGCCGCCTACCCAAGGCAATCGATCCTAATCCTACAAGGCGGTGTGGGAAACGCCCACGAAAAATAAAATAAAATGGGATAAAAGCAAGTAAACGTGCACGTATGAAGTGCTCCTCTATTTTGAGGGAAGGGGTTGAGAACCAACGTGAGGCTCTAAAGGTGACACGCCCCCTCCCAAATGCAATGCAAGCGCGAGATAAATAAGTAAACATACATCCAATCAACCAATCACACATACGTGAGTGAGGGAATAATTGGATACGCTCGTGAGGCAAAAGGTCCTAAAAAGGGAAAATGCAACCCTAATATCCACATGCTATACATAAAAAGGGTAGAAAAAGGAAAAGAATGGCTAAATCAAATGCTCGGACCCACTTAGGAAGTCCCCAGTGGAGTCGCCAACTGTCGCGCCCCACTTTTCGAATGATGAGTGATGTGTGTGTAGTGTGGTGTGAGATGTGAGTGTGTAGTGTGTGTGAACGTGTGCAAAATGAAAATAAAGGCCATGGGACTTGATAATGCGACGGTTTGGCCATATAAAGTTCAAAAAGGGTTTTTTGTATCAAAAATGGAGTCGCCACTTGGTATAGAGTTAGGGTGTACCAAGTCACCCAAAAATGATTTTTGTTTTTGAATGAAAAAGTAAATAAACCCTTTTAGAGAACTTTTGGGTCTACGTAACCAAAAGAGGGATCGGGGGTCACATTTGACGAAGGGGAAGGCAAGGATAAAAATCCAAGGCACCCCCTCGACCTAGCCAAGGCTAGTTACGTGACTTAAACCAATTTTTCCTAATTTTTCTACCCAAGGTATGTATAGCGTGTTGGATATGACTATATGAATGCAAGAACCTAGACCTAGGGGGACATGGGGGAAATTTCTCTTCAAAGGGTGAGTGGTGCCAATCACATTAATTGTGAAGCCCAATAATGATCCTTTGGAGAGGTCACACGTAATCCTAAATGACATAAAAATGAATGGAGTGCATGTCATGTGAAAATGTAAGTTTATGTGAAGTGAGAAAAATGATAAAATAATAGGATATAAGTGGAGGTGTGCAAATGTAAGTGTAAAGTGTGAGTAGTGAAGTGAAAACGTCCAAAAGTAGTGTGAAGTGAGAATGTAGAAAAAGAGATAGAATATAAAGTAAGTGTATGTGATAGTGAATGAAAAATGCATGAATCCTATAGGAATGCATCAAGATGGGAACGGGGAGTCCTAACTTTGTGACTTAATTTTCCCTTTGATTAGAAGGGGGAACTAGCGTGCTAAGGCTATCGAGTAGCCACACTCGCTCGTTTCCCTTATCGAAAGGGGACTCTTCAGGCAAATGTACCCTATAACTAGCATGAGATGCAAAAATCCTAAAATGAGGGGAAAAGGGGCTCGAGGAGCATGCCAAATGATAAAACTAAGAAAAATGCATGACATGTAGTGGACATGCAAATATGCACTAACAAAAAGGGATGGCCTATTGGGTCTAGCGTTGGACTAGCCCTTTCTATGAATTCCTAATGAAATAATGAGCCACAACTAGCATTGGACTAGTGTGGTGACGTACATTCATCCATCACATTCATTCATGGCTATGGAAAGCGATTAGACATGCCAAACACCTATAAGCACATAGCACATAACAATTAGCATGCTCGACTATATGCAAGAACCTAATAAAGCAAATTAACACATAGCAACAAAAACAAGCAATCAAGCTAATAAACCTATTACATTTGCTAGCTAGGCACAATGTCTTCAATAGGTCTTCATCGAATACTCCTCCTGTGAGAACCCGTAAAAACCCTAATTATTTTCCTAGGGTTTCTTATTCCCTTAATTGTATGTTTTCTGCATTTTCTGGCTTAGAAATATTTTCCTGGTGAATTTTATGAGCAATTATGGTTTTTAGTTAATTTTTCTAGTATTGGAGAATTTTTAGAAAATTAAGAATATATATTGGACGTGGGACCCACTAGTGCGAAAGGTTCGGAAAAATTCGGCCAATAAGGTTAAGTTTCGGATACTGTGAAAAATTTATCGGGTGTTAAGAGATAAGTAGTGTGTGTGAAGTGATTGATGTGAGAGAGAAAAGAAAGATAAGAATGCATTTAATGAGGTGACAAGTGTCACCTTCTCATTGGGTGGACTTTAAGAATTACTATTCACATTTTTGACTTTTGACCAAAATTAGTTAATATCTCCAAAAATTCACAAAATTCACCATTTTCTTCCTTGTGTTGGCCGGCCCTCTCTCTCTCAAAGAAGAAGGAAACTTCCCAACTTTCAAGCTTCCATAAGCTTCAATCTTCCATAAACAAAAGCTTAGACTAGATTTCACTCCATAAAATCCTATCTTCTAGTGCTAGTAAGGGTTGTAGTGAAGTTTGTTTGAAGAGCTAAGTGTCCAACACCTCTCTACATCTCTTGTTTCTTGGTAAGTTATGCTTGAACACCCTACTACACCTAATGATGGTTATATTATGCTTAGAAGTGGCTTGAGTGTTGGAATATATGATTTATTTCTTGGTTTGGCTTGATTTGGTGAAGTTTTCCATTTTAAGATGAATTTTCTGGTTTCATATGATCTTGATGGTGTGGTTGTTTTTGATGGTTTGCAATAAGGGGCTTTGAATCTAGTGGGTGTGAATTGTTGTTAAATGCAATCAATTTTGGAATTTGAATGAAATGTGCAAAGTTAGGGTTCATGAACCCCTATTCTGTCCGAAATTTGAGGTCATAGATAGAGGCCGAATTGGACTTTACTCAAAACATGAAAGTTGTAGGTATTGATGAGTTTAGTGTTCCTGCAAAATTTCAGGGCAATTGGACTAGTGTAGAGTGAGTTATGCCGTTTTTACTGTTGCTGTTTTTGGTGCACAGAATGTCCGAATTGCGATAGTAATTACCTGTTTTGACTGGAATTGGTTTGGATTTTGAAGTTGGTGTCTTCTGAGGAAATGTAGCGGGATGTCTTAGCTAACTTATGCCTTTGGAATTTCGGCATTTGGACCTGTGTAGGCTGAGATTGACGTATTACAGTTTTGTGTGTTTTGCAAACCTGTTTTGGTAATTCTGGTTTGGTATTTGGCACTTTTGACCTAGTTGTGCTAGGATTTGGACTGAGAGGCCTTCTACATTGTTGTAGCTCTGTGTTTTGGCTTCGAAATGGTGGGTCTTACACCCCCATCCGACATTTGTAGTGAGAGTTGTGCCATTACCGCATTATGAGGTCAAATCCGGTTTTCTTATCAAGGCTTAGGTTAAAGCCCTTTCTTAATTTCTGGTTTGCTTTCATGCTTGTATATGTTTATAAAACCCTATTGGGGTTGTGAATTGGTGTTGTTTATGGCTCGGTATGGTTTCTTGTTTTATGATATTGTGAGCCTATGGAACGGCCCTTGACATGAAATGCTTATATGTGTGTTGTTGGGTTGTGATGGAAGAAAAATAATGAAGCCTTATGGCTGGAAAATTTGGTAAACACAAAGGGCATGCTGCCCGAATTTTACTCGAGATTTAGAAAACTATATTCTCGACTTGAGTAAAGGTTAAGTATTTAACACTTGAATTTCCATGCATGAAACCCTTTTGGGCGATAATTGGTTTGACTTTATGACTCGTTATCGAGTCTTATAGTATTTGTTTACATGTTCTAGGGCGTGACGATAGCTCACGACGTCTTGGTGATCGTGGTGCATGAAATACCACTTTCTTGCTTGGTGAGTATACTACTCACTTACTTGTTATAATGTGGCTTTGTGCTATGTGTATTGATGCCTTGAAGGCTTAATTGGTTATTGGAAATGATTGAGGTGAGGGTGTACTTGACCGCCCTCACCCCTTGTGATTCCATGCATGGCTAGTGCTTGCATTACTGAATTACTGCACTTGATATATGAAATACTGAATTCCCTTCATGGAAACTGATTTGGTATCATTTGGGCGAATGTCCAATGGCTTTACTGTATCACTGAGCTCAACCCCGTTTGGTAGTCAATTGGATCGAGCCGGCGAGGGCTTGGTCGTGAAAATTGTCATGCCACGGGGACTGTACTGTGGAATCTTGTGGTAATGAGACCTTTGGTTCCGGTATACTCGAGTATTACCAAAATGACTGATTGGAGTGCGGGCCCGGTTGGGGTATGTATGGTGGAAGGAATGGAGTGAAGTGAGGTCTACGGTCGGGTATTCTTAAACATTGACGGAGGGTCAATGAGATTGGATCAAGAATGTAAGCGTGGAAATGGGCTCTTGAGAGCCATCCGTATCCTTTTACCGACTTGTTTTAATTCTTAATTGTGTACTCGAAATGAAAGATTATGCTTATATGATCCTTGTGCTTATGTGGTAGGAACTCACTGGGCTTAAGCTCATTCCGTTCCATTTGTTTTCCTTACAGGAAAATGACTATTTTGGGAAATGTTGTGCTAGTTGGTTGCCAAGTTGAGCATGTAAATGTATTTTTGAATAGCTCCTTGCGAGTGAAAACCCTAAGTCTTTTGTTTCCCACCAATGGTTGGTTTGTAATTGGCTATTTGCACATGTATGGACTAGTTGAATATTTTGGTATGCCGTTTGGCTTGTAAACGTTGTATTTCAATGTACATATGTTTGGATGATGTTTGGTTGATGTTTGGTTGAATTTCGGATCAACTTGTATTTCAAACGGCAAAAGAAAATTTTGGCTACTCTCGGCCTAGTATCTGGATTCTGACGTGTCCAGCACTGTTCATCTTCGGCTTTGAATTTCATTTTTATTTATTTTGTGATTTTGACATATTTGTGCACGTTGGTATGTTCCGGAACATAATAGATCGACGTAAACTGATCCGTTAGTCCTGGCTAGAGCTGGGCAGGCAGTCCGCTAACCCCTTTGGTTCGCCTTAAGGGAAAGTGGGGCTGTTACAATTGGTATCAGAGCCACTTCGCGTGGTCTCTGCGTGGAGTGAGACTAGGCCAAGTGGTGTTGTGGTCCTAATTTCATGAATATGTCTAAGTGCTCGTTTGAGCATAAGTTATGAACCGAGCATGTGATAAGTGTAGAAATCATTTTCATGGGATTCGAGGAAGCTAGGTATGTATGTCGGGTAGGAATCTTTAATAAGGATGGTTTACTCTTGGGACCGGCCGGCTCGAGTTGTGAATTATCTTAGATGGGATTCTTGCGCCCGGATACGAAAGATATGAGGGCCTAGGTTAGAAAGGATTTGGTGATCTAGTAAGGTCATTCCTCGGGGAATCGTCTATGTTTTTCTGATTTGCCGGTACATGACTCGACTGATTGTATATATGTGTTTGGCTTGTATATATGTGTGTTGTGCTTATGCTTGGACTGTATCAATGTGTTATTGTGCAAAGTTTACGTGTTACTTATATGTCTTGTTGTTACCGTGGTTTAGTACTTTTGCCTAGACCGAGTGAAACTCATGGAAGGTACACGAAGTGGTCGGGGACGTGGGCGCGGTATTAGACAACCTACACCGGTTAGGGAAACGGGGGAAGCTTCTACTGGACCAAATCCTGAACCCCAAATAGACCCCAATGTGCAAATAGCTGCTGCTATGCAGCAAATGACAAACCTACTCGCACAAGTAGTGCAACAACAGGGCCAGAACCCAAACCCTAACCCTGGAAACCCTGGCCACCATGTCGAGAGCGAGGATAGAGCTCTCGAACGTTTCCAAAAGTTCGCTCCGCCAAAGTTTGTTGGGGAACCCGACCCAGACGTTGCCGAAAGATGGCTTGAAAAGATGGTGGATATATTTGCAGCCCTACACTACTCTGACGAACGGCAGGTGACTTTTGCCGTGTTCCAGCTTGAGGGGGCAGCCCGTTCCTGGTGGAACGTAATTAAGCAGAAATGGGAGCGGGAGCAGACGCCTAGGACTTGGGTGAATTTCATCCGAGAATTTAATGCAAAGTTTTTCCCTCCTCTAGTCCAGGAGAGGAAGGAGGACGAGTTTATCCGGCTCCGGCAAGGGGCTCAGACTGTGGCGGAGTATGAGAGCCAGTTCACCCGCCTATCCAAATTTGCGCCCGAACTCATCATGACCGAGCAACGAAGAATACGGCGATTTGTCCAGGGGCTGAACGTAGAAATCCAGAAGGACCTCGCGGCAGCCCAAATTAACGCCTTCAGCGAAGCAGTGGAGAAGGCACAACGAGTAGAGAATGCTAGGATCCAGGTGAAAAACTTCCAGGCGAAAAAGAGGGGATTTCCTGGAAGTAGTTCAGGGCAGGGGGATGAAAGTACCCCTCCCAAGTTTGGGCGGGGAACGGGAGGAGTAAGAATGGCGGGAGTGTCACAAGAGAGCCTGTCAAGAGGAAGCTCGGCTTCTACAGCACGCGGACCCTGCGGGTATTGCGGAAAATTAAACCATTCGGAGGACAATTGCTGGAAGAAAGGAGGAAAATGCTTGCTCTGCGGGAGTGCCGAACATCAAATTGCTAACTGTCCAGCTCGCCTGCGCGAGCGGCAAGGGACTGTGCTATCAACTACGACCAACCCTGCCCAGTCGAAGGGGGACAAGGATGGATCGAAAGTGTCCTCTCGGGTGTACTCCTTAGATGTTGACCCATCAGAGGACGTGGAAGGTAAGAATTTAATGAACCTGGTCAGTGAAGGGGAACAGATCTGTTAGCTAAGTATACTGCTCAATTTAATCCCGGAGTAGTCAATGATAAGGAATTTCGAGGACGAAATTCTTTTAAGGGGGGGAGAGTGTGAGAACCCGTAAAAACCCTAATTATTTTCCTAGGGTTTCTTATTCCCTTAATTGTATGTTTTCTGCATTTTCTGGCTTAGAAATATTTTCCTGGTGAATTTTATGAGCAATTATGGTTTTTAGTTAATTTTTCTAGTATTGGAGAATTTTTAGAAAATTAAGAATATATATCGGACGTGGGACCCACTAGTGCGAAAGGTTCGGAAAAATTCGGCCAATAAGGTTAAGTTTCGGATACTGTGAAAAATTTATCGGGTGTTAAGAGATAAGTAGTGTGTGTGAAGTGATTGATGTGAGAGAGAAAAGAAAGATAAGAATGCATTTAATGAGGTGACAAGTGTCACCTTCTCATTGGGTGGACTTTAAGAATTACTATTCACATTTTTGACTTTTGACCAAAATTAGTTAATATCTCCAAAAAATTCACAAAATTCACCATTTTCTTCCTTGTGTTGGCCGGCCCTCTCTCTCTCAAAGAAGAAGGAAACTTCCCAACTTTCAAGCTTCCATAAACAAAAGCTTAGACTAGATTTCACTCCATAAAATCCTATCTTCTAGTGCTAGTAAGGGTTGTAGTGAAGTTTGTTTGAAGAGCTAAGTGTCCAACACCTCTCTACATCTCTTGTTTCTTGGTAAGTTATGCTTGAACACCCTACTACACCTAATGATGGTTATATTATGCTTAGAAGTGGCTTGAGTGTTGGAATATATGATTTATTTCTTGGTTTGGCTTGATTTGGTGAAGTTTTCCATTTTATGATGAATTTTCTGGTTTCATATGATCTTGATGGTGTGGTTGTTTTTGATGGTTTGCAATAAGGGGCTTTGAATCTAGTGGGTGTGAATTGTTGTTAAATGCAATCAATTTTGGAATTTGAATGAAATGTGCAAAGTTAGGGTTCATGAACCCCTATTCTGTCCGAAATTTGAGGTCATAGATAGAGGCCGAATTGGACTTTACTCAAAACATGAAAGTTGTAGGTATTGATGAGTTTAGTGTTCCTGCAAAATTTCAGGGCAATTGGACTAGTGTAGAGTGAGTTATGCCGTTTTTACTGTTGCTGTTTTTGGTGCACAGAATGTCCGAATTGCGATAGTAATTACCTGTTTTGACTGGAATTGGTTTGGATTTTGAAGTTGGTGTCTTCTGAGGAAATGTAGCGGGATGTCTTAGCTAACTTATGCCTTTGGAATTTCGGCATTTGGACCTGTGTAGGCTGAGATTGACGTATTACAGTTTTGTGTGTTTTGCAAACCTGTTTTGGTAATTCTGGTTTGGTATTTGGCACTTTTGACCTAGTTGTGCTAGGATTTGGACTGAGAGGCCTTCTACATTGTTGTAGCTCTGTGTTTTGGCTTCGAAATGGTGGGTCTTACACCCCCATCCGACATTTGTAGTGAGAGTTGTGCCATTACCGCATTATGAGGTCAAATCCGGTTTTCTTATCAAGGCTTAGGTTAAAGCCCTTTCTTAATTTCTGGTTTGCTTTCATGCTTGTATATGTTTATAAAACCCTATTGGGGTTGTGAATTGGTGTTGTTTATGGCTCGGTATGGTTTCTTGTTTTATGATATTGTGAGCCTATGGAACGGCCCTTGACATGAAATGCTTATATGTGTGTTGTTGGGTTGTGATGGAAGAAAAATAATGAAGCCTTATGGCTGGAAAATTTGGTAAACACAAAGGGCATGCTGCCCGAATTTTACTCGAGATTTAGAAAACTGTATTCTCGACTTGAGTAAAGGTTAAGTATTTAACACTTGAATTTCCATGCATGAAACCCTTTTGGGCGATAATTGGTTTGACTTTATGACTCGTTATCGAGTCTTATAGTATTTGTTTACATGTTCTAGGGCGTGACGATAGCTCACGACGTCTTGGTGATCATGGTGCATGAAATACCACTTTCTTGCTTGGTGAGTATACTACTCACTTACTTGTTATAATGTGGCTTTGTGCTATGTGTATTGATGCCTTGAAGGCTTAATTGGTTATTGGAAATGATTGAGGTGAGGGTGTACTTGACCGCCCTCACCCCTTGTGATTCCATGCATGGCTAGTGCTTGCATTACTGAATTACTGCACTTGATATATGAAATACTGAATTCCCTTCATGGAAACTGATTTGGTATCATTTGGGCGAATGTCCAATGGCTTTACTGTATCACTGAGCTCAACCCCGTTTGGTAGTCAATTGGATCGAGCCGGCGAGAGCTTGGTCGTGAAAATTGTCATGCCACGGGGACTGTACTGTGGAATCTTGTGGTAATGAGACCTTTGGTTCCGGTATACTCGAGTATTACCAAAATGACTGATTGGAGTGCGGGCCCGGTTGGGGTATGTATGGTGGAAGGAATGGAGTGAAGTGAGGTCTACGATCGGGTATTCTTAAACATTGACGGAGGGTCAATGAGATTGGATCAAGAATGTAAGCGTGGAAATGGGCTCTTGAGAGCCATCCGTATCCTTTTACCGACTTGTTTTAATTCTTAATTGTGTACTCGAAATGAAAGATTATGCTTATATGATCCTTGTGCTTATGTGGTAGGAACTCACTGGGCTTAAGCTCATTCCGTTCCATTTGTTTTCCTTACAGGAAAATGACTATTTTGGGAAATGTTGTGCTAGTTGGTTGCCAAGTTGAGCATGTAAATGTATTTTTGAATAGCTCCTTGCGAGTGAAAACCCTAAGTCTTTTGTTTCCCACCAATGGTTGGTTTGTAATTGGCTATTTGCACATGTATGGACTAGTTGAATATTTTGGTATGCCGTTTGGCTTGTAAACGTTGTATTTCAATGTACATATGTTTGGATGATGTTTGGTTGATGTTTGGTTGAATTTCGGATCAACTTGTATTTCAAACGGCAAAAGAAAATTTTGGCTACTCTCGGCCTAGTATCTGGATTCTGACGTGTCCAGCACTGTTCATCTTCGGCTTTGAATTTCATTTTTATTTATTTTGTGATTTTGACATATTTGTGCACGTTGGTATGTTCCGGAACATAATAGATCGACGTAAACTGATCCGTTAGTCCTGGCGAGAGCTGGGCAGGCAGTCCGCTAACCCCTTTGGTTCGCCTTAGGGGAAAGTGGGGCTGTTACACCTCCAAGCCCTATCTATTACAAGCCAAGAGGTGTACACATACCCCATAATGAAATACTTAAATAAAAGGCAAAAGTAAATAAAATAAATGCAAAGAATTGAGGAAAGGCAAGGAAAGCAACGTAGACATGCAATTCACACTTAGCACGTTGGATCACATAGGAGAAATGAAAATCAAGGAGATAGAGGTTACCTCCCTTGCAATCGGGCCCCAATGAAGTGAAATCACTTATTTATCCTCCAAAATAAAAGAAATGGTCAAGGTACCAATTTATTTGGGAAAATTAAAGGAAATAGGCAATGACAAGCTCACTTAATCGTCAAACCCCTAAAGTCATGACTTGAGCGCACTTGACAAAGCATGGTAGTTGATTGAAGTAAAGCAGGCAATGAAATTGCAAAAATTAAAGCTACTAAGGACCAAATTGAGGAGATCATTCAATTAATTGGGCC
This sequence comes from Coffea eugenioides, assembly GCF_003713205.1. Classification (NCBI taxonomy): domain Eukaryota; kingdom Viridiplantae; phylum Streptophyta; class Magnoliopsida; order Gentianales; family Rubiaceae; genus Coffea; species Coffea eugenioides. Next base: position 26,504,982 of record NC_040035.1, read on the forward strand.
ATAGTAGGACAAGGGGAGACTTGGGGGGTCAAAAATGCAATTTTCAGGAGCATTTACATGCATGCTACGTAGAAAAACAATTTCTGCAAAACTGAAGCTTTCTACAACAGAAAAGAACGTCTACTGCAATTTCCTCTTCACTTTCAAATACTAAAAAAATCAGATTTGATCTCACACTTTAAACCAAAACATGATCTTGGCATCCAAACAAACAGAATCATGAAAGAGAGATCATACAAATACTGAAACAAACTTCATGCAAAAAGTCTGGAGAAGCTTTTGATGACAAGAAAAACTGCTGCAACATTCCAGCCGCAGCTCTCTATTCATTTCAGCATGTCAAACAGGTTTATTCATACCAAGATTCAACCTATCCATCATCCACTAAACATACAAATTCATTGCATGATTGAATCAAAAAGATGGAGCTGACCATCAAGAAGAAAAAACTAAACAGCAAAAGAAGAAAGAGTGCCGCAAGATTTTCTGCAATTTGTTTCCTAAGCTTTGAAGCCTCGACAACCAAGAATAGATTAGAAAACTTCTTAATCAATCTTCCAAGCTTTGAACTAACTAACAACTGCACAACTACCATAATCCAAGCAAGCAAAATCATATAAGAAAACTATGTTAACTCATAAAGGAGTTCATGCAAGGCAACGAAGAAACATTCTGCAATCAAAGCTTGCTGCAATTTTCCAGGTTTGGTTCATTATCATGGCAGGAAATGCAATTCTCAACAGAAAAAATGTAACTTGCAGCTAACATGTCCAGGATGCACTTAGCCAAAGATCAAAGACATCATGAACTCCAAGCTTAAACCAGCGAAAGACAAAGACCACAGAAATTGACCCATGCCGCTGCAACAAACCAAAGGCTTTTAGCTTATTGCAGCCAGCTTCATGTAAGTTATGGAAGAGGTAAACTTTCTGCAATCAAATCTATCGACAAACTCCAGAAATTCCTGCAATTTCCGACTTTCAACCATGCGGAAAGACGCCGTGAAACATGAATTCAAATGAAAATGCAATCATACCCACTACTACTGCAGGAATCCAACCAAACAAATCATGCAATAAACACATTCGGCAAGCTAAAAAACACATTCTTTAGCCACTATTTCCCTTTTCTAATCTAACAATGGAATTCGGAGCCTAGCCAGCCCACAAACTCAGATTGTGCATAAAGACCACCAAAAGAAACAGCCATGAACATTAAGAACAAACACAGCTAAACGCAAATCCCTTCTCCTCCCAACTCAAACCAGATTCACGGATAGAAACTCGCATGGAGGACGCAATCAAGTGTAAAGACCAAGACTTTCAGCATTCAAACATGATTGAGCAACTTATAAACCAGTCCAAAGTAAAAAATGTTACCTTTGATGCTTGACCGAAGCTTGATGTATTCCGAAAGATGAAATCTTTGTCTCTCTGACTCTCTTGCAGCTGCACCTCCGGATTCTTTTCCTTTGCTCCAACGAACCAGAAGCCTTTTCTTTCTTCCTTGCTATTCAGATTCTTCCTGGAGCCCTCAGCCGTCAGCTCCCTCTCCCTCGGTTGTTCCTTCTCTCCACTTTCTTAGCTGCCACCCTCAAAGCTCTCCAGCCGTCCTTTATCTCTTTCTGTTCCAGCCGTTAAGTCCCTCTTGTTTCTCCAGTCTCCTTCCCCCTTAAACCTTCAACCTCTGTCGCTACCTCCTTTCTTTCCCTCACCGTAAGAAAAACTCTCCCTACTCTCTCTAGTTTAGCCCCCCCGTCAATTTCTCACTGTTTTTCTTTTGCCATCAATCTTCCCCGTCGGACTTTGGTTCAGATTTTTCTCCCTTCAAACTTTCGGCCGTCTCCCCCTTTGTATTTTTCGTCCTCTCTTAATCTCTCCCCCCCTTGCGGCTGTCCCTCCTTTTGCTATTTATATGGGAACTTCCAACCCTAAAACAACTCAGTCCTCTTTCCATATTGCAGCTAAGGGCTCCCTGAGTCCTTCCTTGCAAAGCTGCAAAAAAATGCAGCTTGCATGCGACTGTTTTACTTCAAAAATAATAGTAAAACTAAATAATAATAAAACAACAATTTTAATCAAAATAAACAAACTAAAAAAAATAATAAAGTTACCATTTTCAATCTTTTTCATTCATTTTTCATTTTTCATTTTTCTTTTCATTTTTTAAATAATGAAACTAAATCCAAAACAACTAAAACATATTTTTTGAACACTTTTCTTTTCCCTTTGAGAAATTCTACGCTAAAAATGGCTAAAAAACTAAAAAATGAAACTAATTGTGACAAAAATAGACCAAATAAAAATGAATAGTAAATAAATAAAAAAAACCAAAAATTTGGTGTCTACAGAGACATTTATGGTCACCTATATTCCATTCATGCCCAATTAACTGAGTATTCCATCACGAAATTTTAACTTTCATGTGAACAAAATATGATAATGAGAAAATTGTGTAGGATGAAATTTTCAGGCAAATAAGAATATCTCACAAATAAGAATTTCTCACAATCGATCATGCTTTTAAAAATCATCAGGTAACTATGTTTAGTGCTCAAACACATGGACAATTTTATGGAATATTCAGCATCTTCAGTGGTTGGCCATTCCAAAATTGAATCACTGCAGCATATAAATCACCCCTTATGAGTTACTTATGCAGCTAATTATCACGTGAAATTATTTCCAATTAGAGTAAAACCACAAATTAAGATTGTTGCAATTAGTAAAGGAAAGTATATTTTAGTCATTTCAATCAAAGAAAAGCTTAAACAGTTTAAACAATTAGACATCAACAAATCGTAGCTTACCATTGATTGGGTCAGAAAGGACATTAAACAAATAGACATGCAGGTTTCAACATCATTTTGGGCTACTATGAGAATTCAGGAATGTGGGTAATAGGGTTTTGGGCATCTACTGCATCTGCCTTGGCAGCATTGGTACTCTTCCTCGTAGGCACCATAAGATACAGGCATTTCAGCCCCTATGGAAATCCTATTTCCAGGTTTACCCAAGTAATAGTAGCAGCAATAAGGAACTAGAGAGTGGAGGGGCCACAAAGTGATGATGAATTATTTGAAGTTGAAGGAAAGGAAAGTTCTGTAACTGGTTCGAGAAAGATGCTCCACACCTATGGTTTCAAGTAAGTTCTAAAAGCTTTTGATGCCCAATAGAAGCCAATCTAACTACAAGTCTGCTCCTAGCTTTATAGAATTTGTTTGATCAAATCATAAGTCAGGATTACCTTGTGTACCACAGGTTCTTGGATACAACTGCATTCATTGCTTCAAGAGATTTCAACGAGAAACAGGGATATTATAACTGGTGGCGTCTATGCCCTATTTCTCAAGTTGAAGAAGTTAAGTGCATACTGAGACTACTGCCAATTTGGCTATGCATTATAATTTATTCAGTGGTATTTACTCAGATGGCATCCATATTTGTTGAGCAAGGTGCAGCCATGAAGACAAAGATGTGGAACTTCGAGATCCCTCCTGCGAGCATGTCTAACTTTGACATATTGAGCATGGCAGTTGTCATATTTTTCTACAGGAGAGTCCTCGATCCAATAGTAATCAGGATTAAGAAGAGTGGTGCTAAAGACCTCACTGAGACTAAAGATTCCAAAGGGCTCATAGAGCTTCAAAGGATGGGGATTGGATTCGTAATAGCAGTAATGGCAATGCTTTCGGCAGGAACTGTGGAGAATTATAGGCGAAAATATGCTAGAATAGATTGCACAAACTGTGAAGGCTCAAGCTCATTGAGCATCGTCTGGCAGGTCCCTCAATATGCTTTAATAGGTGCTTCAGAAGTTTTCATGTACGTAGGCCAACTGGAGTTCTTTAACGATCAAGCTCCTGATGGACTTAAAAGCTTTGGCAATGCACTTTGCATGACCTCGATTTCCCTAGGAAACTATGTTAGCAGTATTTTCTATTGAGCATGGTCATGAGAATATCTGCCAAAGATGACATGCCTGGTTGGATCCCAATAAACCTTAACAACGGTCATTTAGACAGGTTTTACTTCCTCTTGGCTAGTCTAACCATAATAAATTTGGCAGTCTACATGGCCTGTGCTAAGTGGTACAAGAGTGTCAAGATTGAAGGGAAGTATGTGGAAGACACCGAGAAAGAGGACTGTGGAGTTTGATACCAGTGACAAATATAATGCCTTATAGGCATTCAATGGTAAAATTATCTATATAAGACTGTAAAATTGTGGTTGCAATAGAAGTTTTGTACAGATTTAAAATAAAACTGCCTGAATTTTATTCCTCCACTAGATTATGAGTTAAGAACTTTTAAAAATCACACACTTTTCATGACTCATGTACTGGCCTTAAGTTATGCAAGACCGCATGGTCCAATTGATTTTTTCATGATGCAAATTGCGAATAAAAACAAACTCTACATAGGCGAGGAGAGATGAGAAGCAGATGAACTGCAACTAACTCCAATTTGATGGCAAATACTATTCAGTCAAGACAAATGAAGATGAGATACAAACTTTGCTCTTGCAAAGATTGCAGAAGCACTTCACCAAAGTAAGAAATTCAACCTTAACAAAAAAATCACAAGCATAAGAGACCTATCTGTAAAACAGTCAGCGAGAAGCCAATGCCATAACCACCAGTATCATGTGATGCCTCAGGATTAGGGTTCCAATTGGAATCTCCAACTATGGATTTGGGTGTATTCAAGTCAACCCGCTGGGCAGCTTTTGTTTCAAGAAGCTCTCCAACAATAACATGGTTCTCTCCAATCATAATGATTTGTTCAGAAAGTAGTGAAGTAATTACAGGCATTAAATTAAAGAAAAGAGAGGTACTCATATCTAACCAAAAATCCTAACAACAGTTTCGACAATGGAATCAATAAGTTCTTTTGCAGAAGCCTGTGCTATTCCACTAGGAGACATTACAGAGAAATTACCAGTTCTTTTCTCTTGAAACAACGAACCTCCTCAAAAGGGTTATTTGCTCATATTTATTTTTTAAATCACACAAGTTACAATTATTTATCACCCGTTGTTTAGTTTTGACATCATGTTATTATTCTGGTACACGGTGTATTTTAGTTGGTACACATTATGGTGATCTCTTGATTTAATAGCATTTACATGTTGTTATTTTATGTGTACAAACTGATATATATGTTGTACGCAAACTAACTAAGCTTGCAACCTAAAGAAGAAAAATAAAAAAGATAACTTTTTTAGAAGCATAATTTCAACACTTTTAACTGCTCAGCTGAGCTACCCAGCTCGAAATAAACAAAGCTCCAAAATTTCTTCAATCCATCCCATGAAAACTAATGTGAAACTTCAAGACTCACTAAAATAAGAAATTAACTCGAAAATCCCAGAAAATTTTGATCCCAATGAATTAAAAAAAAATGTAAAGAAATAAAGAGTATCAATGTTGCGGATACACATTACAAGGGCAAATAGAGGAGACAAGGGCATAGGCAGCGCAGAGAGTGTAAAAGATCCCATCTTGCCATTCAACGGATTCGTTGATCTTGTGCCACTAGTTGGCCTCGATTAAATCTGAAATCTCCAACTATTGCAATAGCCCAGGGCCTTGGATTATGCAGTTTCTCCTCCTCCAAAAAACACCGTGGGTCTTCTTTAGGAGGAATTCAAGCAGTTGTTTTGGAAATTAGCTGACAACGGGGAGTGATTTTGTGGAGTGAAATAGCAGTTCTTTTGTGGAGTGATTTTTTGCATTAGCAGACAACGGGGAAAGGGGGAAAGTGAAATGGGGATTTTCTGATAAAAATGAACTTTTCATTAATAATTTCGGCGGGATAAATTTGTTGTATGCAAACGCGTTTGACGATGATGCTCCATCCGTTTCCAAAATTTTTATTTTTTAAATTGCCACTCAATAAAACGACGCCGTCTTCTTCGACTAATATAACTTTGCGACGTGACTTCGTTTTGGCCGTTGATGATGGGTCATCACATCTTGGCCATGAAAAGTTTCTGAACGGTTGTCAGGCCCTAGTCCTAATTCATCCTATTTGCATAAAGTTCATTGGCGGGAGGAATCATTTAAGAAAGTTAATAACAGATTTCTTTTCCTTCTCTCTCGCTCTCGCTCTCTCTCTCTCTCTATTCTCTGCAATTCCCTTTCCTTCCTTCCTCATCTTCTCCCGCTCTTTCGAGCTCTATTTTTCCCCAATTTCGGATTATGCAATTAGGATCCTGAAACCCACAAAGTCACAACCGATGCTCATATGAATTTGATCCGCCGATACTCATCCGCTTGTCTCGACCCCTTACCATCAACATTATCATCTGCTTATACGGCATCAATCTTGTCACTTTTAAAATGGTTCAAGACCATCCGAAGCCTGGAGCAAGTGCATCCTCACATCATCCCCAAGGGCTGCGAGCAGGATCCCTTCTTGATTACCCAATTTCTCTCCCTCTGCATCGCTCTCTCTTCCGACCTCTCCTACCCTACCACTGTCTTCGAATGCGTCACTCAGCCCAATATTTATCTCTGGAACACCCTGCTCAAGGGCTACTGTAGACATTCCTCTTTGGTCAATTCATTTTCTCTTTTCAGTTGGATGAAAAAGTCTACAAATGCAAGCCCGGATGAGTATACTTTCCCGCCTTTGATCAACAAGTGTGCTAATGTTTGGGCGTTGAGGGAAGGGCGGGTTCTCCGCGGGTCAATAGTAAGGTGTGGTATTGAAACTGATGTATATGTGGGTTCCAGCTTAGTTGACTTCTATGGCAAGTGCAGGGAGATTGAGTGCTCCCGGAAGATGTTTGATATTATGCCCTTTAGAAACGAAGTTTCTTGGACGGCTATGCTTGTTGGCTATCTGAATGTCGGAGAGGCATTGGAGGCGAAGAACTTGTTTGATGAAATGACTAATAGGAATTTAGTATCCTGGAATGCGATGATTAGTGGCTTTGTTAGATTCGGTGATTTGAGGAGTGCTAGGGAATTATTCAATGAGATGCCCGAGAAGAATGCTATTTCCTATACCACTATGATTGATGGGTATGCCAAGGCCGGTGACATGATGTCTGCAAGGATGTTATTCGAGCAATCAGATGAAAAAGATATTGTATCCTGGTCTGCATTGATATCCGGGTATGCTCGGAATGGACAGCCCAGCGAGGCGATACAGATGTTTTGTAGGATGCAATGTAGGGGCATCAAACAGGATGAGTTCACTATGGTGAGCTTGATGTCTGCTTGTTCCCAATTGGGTTGTTTGGAATTGGCAAAAACAATTGATTCTTATATGCATCAAAGCTCATTTGATCTCAAGTGTGTTCAAGTCGCTGCAGCTCTCGTAGATATGAATGCCAAGTGTGGGAACATGGACAGAGCATCAACCTTGTTTGAGCAAATGCCTACGCGTGATGTGATCTCATACTGCTCAATGATACAGGGCCTATCCATTCATGGGAGTGGTCCACAGGCTATGGCACTGTTTGAAAGGATGCTAAAGGAAGGACTTGTGCCTGATACTACAGCCTTTACGGTAATTCTAACAGCTTGCAGTCATGCTGGTCTCATTGAGGAAGGTTGCTATTATTTTGACTCTATGGTTAATGAATTCTCTCTTGAGCCTTCTCCGGATCAGTATGCATGCCTCATTGACCTTCTTGGTCGATCAGGAAAGCTAAAAGATGCTTACGACATTCTTAAGTCAATGCCCGTAAAGCCCCATGCTGGTGCTTGGGGTGCACTTCTTGGTGCTTGCAAGCTTCATTGTGACCTTGAATTGGGGGAGGAGTAGGGATGCAAATGAGCCGAGCTCGAGTCGAGTTTTGACTAATCGAGCCGAGCTCGAGTTAATTTTGTGAAGCTCGAACTCGAGCTCGAGCTCGACGAGCTCAAAATATCAAGCTCGAGCTCGAGCTCGAGCTCGAGTCAAATTCGAGTTGAGCTCGAGCTCGAGCTCGATCTTAAAAAATAAAAAAAAATTATTATTATTATTTTATTTTTAAAAAATAAAAATAATTTTTTTAAAAAAAATGAATAAAACAATAATTTTTTTAACAAATAATAAAATATTAGGGATATATATGTAATTTTACTATTAAAATAAAAAATAAAATATATAATTGAGCTCGCGAGCCAACGAGGTTAATGTTTTTGAGCTCGAGCTCGAGCTCGAGATCGACTTAATTAGCTCGAGCTCGATATTGACGAGCTCGAGTCGAGCTCGTATTCGAGCCACTCGCGATCGGCTCGCGAGCGGCTCGATTCGCGAAACACCCCTAGAGAGGAGGTAGCATGTAGACTTATTGAGCTTGAGCCCTTAAATGCCGGGAATTATGTATTGTTATCAGACATCTATGCTGCTGCAAATAAATGGATGGACGTTTCACTTTTGAGGCTCAAAATTAGGGAGAAAGGACTCAAGAAAATTCCCCGTTGTAGTTGGATATGAAGTAGAAAATCTTGGTTTATTGAAGTTACTTTTTCTACAAAGAAGACTGGGACTAAGGTCTTTAATCATCAGACACCGGCAGAAGCTCAATATTGAGGAAGAAAGCTAGTTGTAGTTGATTATGAAGCAGAAAATCTTGGTATAAAGACATTAGCTTTTCTAGAAAGAAGCTTGGGACTGAGTTCTTCATTCATCAGACGCCCTCAAAAGCTCAATACTGAGTTTAAAATTGCGGGCTGCTAGGATTCTTGAGGACACCTGAGGTTTGTTCTGCTGGGGTTTGGATATTAACACTCTGATCAGGAAGGGACATACAATTTGTGAATATTGACTAGGTTATGTTTTCTGACATGATTAATCTGAGCAGGCAATCTTGTCAATCTGTGAGGGTTGCTCATTTAGCTTTATGAAGTTGCAGATAATGTCAAATATGCAAAGTAAATGCAGCTGACTACCGTTATGGCTGCCATTGCATTTAGTGACCCAGAGTTAACATTCTTTACTATTGTTTCTTAATCATTTTTGCTTTAATTCATGGTGGCAAGCCTTGATACTCTGATGTTAATATGAAATTATGAGTTGATGGATGTAAAACCCAAGAAAGCATGGAATGCATAGTTAACAGATTTCTGGAAGGTAGACCACTTCCTCAGAAATGCATTCATCAAGGTTTTGATTTTGTTAATCTTGGAATTTCCATTTTCAAATGCTGCAGCCTCCTTTTGGGTTGAAGGAGAGGGGAGTTTTAGGACAGTAGAACAGCTAACCTATTTTGATCTTTTTACTGGAATGAAAAGTACAGACAATGATAGTGGTGAGTTGCATAGTTTTTGGCACACTTTGGAAGTTTCTAATTTCTTCAATCTTTATTAGAGATGATACATACTTGTGAACTTAATTAAGTGATAACATGTATAAGTCATAGTAGGCAAATTGAAACTTCATATAAGTCACTCATAATATTTGGGCAATTTTAAGTTGCTATTTATACACCTGCTCACATATAGGTCTTACAGAATTCTACTGAAGAAAGGAGACAACAAATAAAAGAAAGTTTTTATTTTTTTAATTAAATTTTTTTTGTATGAGTCCACTAAACTATGAGTTGGTGCATATTTGATACTAGGTATCTGCTTAAAATTAAAGATTGTATGCTTTTTGTTTGACACTCTTTTTAAAATTAAAAATTGTATGCTTTCTGTTTGACACTCTTTTTAATTTTAATAGTCCACATACGCATTAATTGGGTAGAAGTATGAGTGTTGAAGCACTGCTATAAGTACTAGATTTGACTATCTGATGTATGATTAGTGTAAAGATTTTAGCAATTTATGTTGAGTTGGTGAAAAAACCAAGTATTCTGGCACTATTACTACTGCGTATAGACTATTCACTTCGAAAATCTTTAATCTGTATAATAATTTTCTTTTCCTATAATAGAGTTGTTTCCTACCTGCATTTCAGAATGTGCTGGAGTTGTGCCTCACGCTGAATCAATCAAAATTCTGTAGACAAGCTTCTGAGATTGCTCAAAATGCATTGACTGAAAACATGAGAGATGTGCTCCATCTGCAGAAACAAGAAATGAGAACTCCAAACTGGTACATCCATCTGATCATTTCTTTCACGAAGCATGAAGGACAGATCAATGATAGCAAATAATAGTTGTCACCTAAAGAAATTATTACTATCTTCTGCTTGTAGCTAGCTTTGTTGTTTTTGTGGAAAACTTTTTTGTTTCCTCTATGGATGAAAATGACAGGTATTAAGCTTGATAATAGGATGTCTGCCTTTGTTGCTGGTTGTAGACGCTTGGTCTGCAGGCTGTTATAAAACAAAATTTACTATAGGGTATTTAGTAAGTTTGGTGTCAGCGGGTTGGAGTATGCTGTAGTTATTTGTGTTTATGTGTGTAGCATGCGTCTTTGCTACTAGTTATGTCTATCCTTTGTGCCTTTGGGGTGTAAGGTGACTTGGTGAGTGCAGGTGGAATTTTGGTACCAATATAAAGCCAAAAGGGGCACTACCTGTGGTAAACTTGTGCTAAAGTATCAGGAATTTAGTACTTCCAGCTCTCGGACCGTCTTTCCTTACAAAAATATTTATGTGGAAAAAAATTAAAAAAAGCCATTTTAGATTAGAAATGGAACCATTCTGTGAAGCTCCAATTCCTAGTGTAGGTGCAGAATCTTGGAATGATCTTAACCATGTCCTACATCATTTAAAAGTGATTTCATTTTGTGACGCCCCGAAAGAATGAGTGTGAGAATCCAAAATTTTTTATATATTTTCGAGACATTATTTTGTTTCCTTGTCTATAATTTTATGCCTTTCTTCAATATATTAATTTCCTATACATTTTTATAAGTAAATATAGTTTTCAAATCATTTCTTTGATATAGGTTAGTCCACGTTAATTTTACAGTGTATTCTGGACGTGGGACCCGCTAGTGCGGTAAATGCAATATATTTTTGACAACTTGTTGGAGTTTTGTATTAAGTATTATTATTTTACAAGGTGCTAAGAGGTAATTAGATGTTGCCTATATGGATTAGTATTAGAGAGACAAAAAGATAAGTTTTAAAATCAAAAGGTGACATGTGTCACCTTCTTATTTAAAGTTGGACTTTTGACCATCTTACCTCAACTTTACTAAAACCAAAATTTGACAAAAAACCAAGCCATTTCTTCCTTCTCATGGCCGAAACTTGGAGAGCAAGAGAGAGAGAAAAACCTTCATCTTTCACTCCAATTTCTTACTCCAATCTTGAATTCTAACCGATAGAATTGCCAATTCCTCCAAAAAAGTCACTTGCCTAGGAAGATTGAAGGTAGTGGTGGAGTGATTAGAGAAGGGAAAGGACTAAGCCATCACCTTTCTTGAGATTTCAAGGTATCATGTCCAGCAATCCTTTCTTTGTTCTTAATAATGGTTTAGTAGTGACTTGTGTTGGCTTAAGAGGTGATTTTATGGAAGATTTCATGGATTAAAGTGAAGTTAGTTAAATTTCTGATTTTTTTGGGATTTTTCTGTTTTCATATGATGATTATGGTTGGCTTTGGATTGATGGCTCTAAAGTGTGTTAAATATCTCTCTTGTGCGTTAATTGCGGTTATTTGCAGAAAATTTCAGTTTTGTGCGGAAATTCCAGGTTTAGGGTTTACATTTTCCCTGTTCTGGCCGGATATATTTGGGCATGTTAGAAGCCGAATCAGGCTTAGGTTAAAACATGAAAGTTGTAGTAAATGGTGTTAACTAGTTACCTAAAAAATTTCAGCTTGATCCGAGCACTGTAACATGTAATATGACCGAAATACCCTTGACTGTCCATGAACCCTGTTTCGCGCCCAGATTTCTGTTTTCGTGGAGTTTCCCATTTTTGACCATGATATTGCATGATTTGGCTTTGGAGGTCTTCATAAGAAATGTAGGTTTATGTCTTGGCTTCGAAACGCCATAAGATTCGTTTCAATCCGATAAGTGTAGCTTCAGTTATGGATATTGTGCCGAAAGGTGTATTTGATAGTCTATGATGTGTATGTGATTGATTTGAGATGAAATGGTGTTGCTTGTAGGATGGAAAAGTAAGGAAATGTAGGGGAAATGCTGTCCGATCTTTGAAAGCATTTGATGGCTTTGACTTTGAGTTGAAGGCCTTGGACTTGATCGAGGAAATTGTCCATGATGGATGAGGTTCATGAGCCGTGGTTGGTGAGTGATCTCCAAAACTATTACAAAGTTACTTTTGAATGTTTTCTTGCATTGTTACTCAATTACATATCATGTGTGCGCGGATGTGAGTCCATAACATGATTTGACTCAAATGAGTTCTTGGGAATTCGTGTGCTTAGATCCAACGTCTCCACTATCTGTTTACTAGTTATTTGGAGCACGATGGCTCCTCATTCCTGTTTATCTGTTATCTGATCTATTTGAGCGTTGTAAGTGCAATGATTTCACTGGCTCACCAGAGCAAAAATACGTACATTTGATCTTGGAATCATGACATCATCAAAATGCATTATTGTTAAATATATTTGATTACTGATTTTATTGGTTACTCACTGAGCTTCTAGCTCACCCCAAAAATATTTTATTCCCCTCCACAGGGCTCGTGGCGAAGGAAGGCTTGTAGTACTTATTCACGTGGTTGGATGGCTTATATCTTGTACCGTTTGGATTTGGAATCATTTTATGTATAGTTTGGGGAATTGTTTCCGCTTCGCTTATGACATGTAATTATTGGAGAATTCGATGTACTATTTGAGATTTATATTGTAATTTATTTGAGGACTGTAGTGACTGACTGAGTCCCAGCGAGAGCTGGGCAGGCGGTCCGCCGAACCCTCTGGTTCGCCTTAGGGGGAGGTGGGGCCGTCACAGATTTGGTGTAAACAGGAGAATTTATGCTGATCATTATCGAACTCGAGAGCATATCGTAAGTGAATACATGCTTAACCTGGATAATCTGCATGACTTTGTCGGTTTGCTTATGTTAGTCTGCATATTCAGTTTATCAATGTAATATAATGCTTGTTTTTTCTTGCACTAGAAGAATTTGAAGTCTACCATCGTCATTAAGAGTTAAAACCAAAAAAAAGGGATACCTAGACCATTTTCCTATTCAGGAAGTGTTTCCACTTACTTCCTGTTCAATATCCCTGTTAGAGATCTTCAGTAATTTATAGGGATATTTAAAGACATCAAAAAAGTAGGGAAATGCCAATATCAGGCGAGGTTTTGTTAGCTTATACCTTTGGTGGAGAGATATCACTTACTGGGCCTCTCAATGCTGATTATGTGAGAGCCCGTAAATTTTCTTATTTTCTAGGCTTTACTTTATTTTGCACGCCTTTTATGCATTTTCTTTATTAGAAAAATTTTCTAGATAATTTTTATGAGCAAATAGAGTTTTCAAGTTATTTTTCTAGCATCAAATAGGTTTTGAGAAATTAAGAGCGTATACCGGACGTGGGACCCACTAGTGCGAAAAGTTCGAAAAAATTCGGTCAATTAGGTTAAGTTTTGGATACTGGATTTAATTTACCGGGTGTTAAGAGATAAGTAGAGGATGTTAAGTGGATTGGTATAAGAGAGACAAAAGTTAGGCAAGTCATAAATGAGGTGACAAGTGTCACCATGAGATTGGTTCTTACCTAAGACCACTATTCACCTTTTTCTAATTGACCAAATAAATCACAAAATTAACCAAAAATTCACCATTTTTCTCTCCTCTTTGGCCGGCTCTCTCTCTCAAAAAGAAAGAAAGAAACTCTTCAAGTTTTGCTTCCATTTAGCTCAAATCCATCCAACCAACCATTGAAACTTGCAATTTCTCCATAAAACCTCTTCAATTAGTGTTAGTGAGTTGATTTGTGGAGTTATTTGGAAAGCTAAGAGGACCTATTGCTCTCTCTCTCTTGTTTCTAAGGTGAGTTGTGAAGAACCACTCTCCTCCCTCTAATGATGCTTAATTTATGCTTAGTGGTGGAATAAGATGCAACTTTATGGATTATTTCTTGATTTGTGGTTGAATTGATGAAGTTTTATAATTTTTGGGGATTTTTCTGTTTTAATATGAACATGATTGTGTGGCAATATATGATGATTGGAAATGATGTTTAAGCACTCTATGAGGTGGAAAAAGTGGATAATGGCAATCAATTTCTGTTTTGGACCAAAAATTGAAAAGTTAGGGTTTATGAAGTTACATTCTGCCCGGTTTTGTAGCTCCTAGTTAGAGGCCGAATTAGCCTTGGATTAAAACATGAAAGTTGTAGGGAATGATATTTTAGAGGTTCCTACAAAATTTCAGGTCAATCGGAGTAGCGTAGCCTGAGAAAAGTTGAAATTACCCTTGCTGTTCTGGTTTTACCCGAATTGGAGAATTTCTTCTGTAATTGGTTATTTTGGTTAGGAATGTTTCCGAATTGGTTGTTGAGGCCTTCTGATGAAATGTATCCCTGTTTCTTAGCTTTCATCTGGTTTTGGAATTTCTGGATTTGGACTTGGATAGCCTGATTTATGATGTTTCCGCTAGAATGCGTTCTGTGAATCTGTTTTTGTGATTCTGGTGTAGTATCTTGCATTTTTGACCTGGTTACACTCGAAACGGGATTGAGTGACCTTCTGCAATATTGTAACCCTATCTCATAGCTTCGAAACGGTGGGTCTTACACCTTCATCCGATAATCGTAGTGTCTTTGGTGCCATTACCGTAAAATGATGTCAAAAACTATTTTTCTGGTTTTGAGCTTAACTTGCATTTCCGGACTTTTCCCTAGCTTGAATTGTACTTGTACTACTTGGAGCTTACTGAATGGCTATTGAATGAACTTATTTTGTGTGTGCCTTTGGGAGTGATTGAGGAAAACAAAAGAAGCCTTGATGGCTGGAAAAGTAAAGAAAGACAAGGGGAAGTGCTGTCCAAATGTTTGTAGGAGCTTCGGTGCAGTCTCGGGAGATTTGCTATATCTTGATGTAGAAATGTCAGAATTGAGTTCCGTTTGTTGCGTTTTACACTAGATTCATAGGGCTATAAACCGTGTGAATTTCAGATCCTGTTTCTATTTGTCCAATTTATGGTGATTTTTCAAAGATGACTGAAATCTTGTACCTGTTCTATCCTCCATTGGACAAAGCAGCAACTTGCGACTTGAATTCGATTGACTTACATTCTGAATCTTACCATAGTGTTTTCTGGAAAGTTATATCCCTTTGAATTTATTTTTCAACGGTATAACTTTTATTAATTTTGGACTTACAAAACTTGAGATATGATTTTTCATATAAGGTTGCGCAGAACTGGAAAAATTTGTTTTCCTAGTATTGATCTTGCTTTCATTATCTACTTCAAATTTGGATTTGGTCAGTCATTGTAGGAAGGGCTTTGAGGTTGTTCATGCTTTTAAGACTAATTGTTACTTTTTCACTCCGAGGTCACCTCTTTGCTTTGCATTAATGGTTCTTTTGACTAGGCATATGGCTCGTAACCGAGTCTCACTTGCGAATTCCATACTCGGTCTTGGAGTCGAGTCTTAAGTGTTTGCCTTGATTGTTCTAGGAGGTAACGACGAGTGAAGCCACACTTGGGAAGGAAACTTTCGAAATTATCCTTGTTTGATCCGGTGAGTGTACCACTCCCCTGAGTTATTGCTAAACTGGTTTTCTGTACTTGCAACTTGCTATTTGAATATCTTCCCTGACTGTTTATCTTGTATGAGACGAGAGTGTACTTTATCACACTCGTTCTCTTGCCTGTACTGAACAAACTGGAATCTATTACTTGTACTTGTTATGTACTTGAACTTGTTACTTGCACTTGTGATGCGATCGTTTGGAAGTGAGTCCACGATCGTCCTGTTAAACCTGAGCTCAACCTCATAGGGAGTTAATTAAATCGAGCCATGCAAGGGCTTGGTCAAGAAAATTGACAATCCGTGGGTGCCTGTTTTTATGGAATCTTTGAGTATTGAGACTCTTGATTTCGAGTATTACCATTCCTGTTTTATTTGGCGTTCGGGCCCGGTAAGGGGGTATGAATGGTGAACGGGATTCGGCGTTAAAGCGGTGTTCTACTGGACTGGTTTTCTTTAGTTGAAAGTTGACGGAGGGTCAACGTTGTCGGATCAAGTACTGCAACGGGAAATTGGCTCCTGAGAGCCATCTGTATCCTTTCTATCTAAGTTGTTTACATATCTCCTTATTTGGTACACCTATGTGATTAATTGAGCATGAAGTTCCTTGATCCTTGACTGTTATTATTATTTTTGGTATCTCATTGAGCTTATAGCTCACCCCGTTTTGTTATCCTTGTTTTCCTTACAGGAAAATCTTTTGGGAACAATGATGTTTGGAAGCATGAGTTGAGCTAGATATATATTCTTTTGTATAGCTCCTCAATAAATAGAAACCTTGAATGTATTTCGATCCAACAACTCTCTTTTGAATTGTAATTTTGTAATCATGTATTTATATATATATAAAAGTGTTTACTCATGTACATGTATTACCCCGCTCGAACGTGTTCATTCTTTATGGCTACCTGGAGTTTAATGAAATTACTGAGGTTTCGGACGAGTATAATATCCAGGTGTGAAAAGGAAAAAAAATTCGGCAAGGATTTCGACTATATTATGGGTCGGTAAGTTACTTTTCACTTGGAGGTTTCCCAATCGTTCGTTTTCTTTGGTTTCTATCATGCGTGCTATAGAAGTGGGAGTGATTTGACCCCGTAGTCCCGGCGAGAGCTGGGCAGGCGGTCCGCCGAACCCTTTGGTTCGCCTTAAGGGGAGGTGGGGCCGTCACAGATTATCTCACTTTACATGTTTGATAATGTAATTTTTAGCAGTGAAAGGAATTGATAAGGAAACGCAAAATGAAATTACAGTGACACGGTGCAAATCAAGATAAGCTGTGAGTTGAAAGAAGCTAAGCACAAGACTTATTTGTTCTTTGACTAGAGAAAAAGCAAACTGAGAAAAGCATCTTCGATGACAGTATGAACCTCTGATGAGTTGAGAAAAATGTAACAGTAAATTAGCTCCTCCATTTCTCTCCAAGTTTGAATTTTTACCTTCTGGATCATCTCCAATATTGACTCTCTAATGTCTGAGAATGGCTTGTTAGAGTACTTCACTGCACAGATGCTTTCTGCAAAGATCCAACTAACATCATCTGGCAATCTGGCTGAAAAGCTAGTTCTCGTGTTCCGGTTCCGCATATATTTCTTGTTCCTCTTGTTTACTGCATTTTGAATCTCCATTTCTTTAGTAATGCTGCTGCTCTATGATTTAATTTGCTGCATCAAGAAATAATGTTGTAGTTTTTCTTTTTCTGTGGGAAGAAATATAGGCGTGTAGTTGCTTCTTGCTTGGCTGGAACCTTTAAAGCCAATGGGCCATTCCTACTACTTCGGGACTTGGTGGTAGGAAATGGGGAACAATAATCAGGAGAGCAAGAAGGGACGGAGTGGGTGTCATGTTACTGTGGACCTTAGAATTCAAGACGGCACGAGCAGGGATGGAATTCTGAGGACGAAGTGGGCATAGTAAAACAACTGGTATTGTTTGGATTTAGCCTAAAAGAAATATGAGGCTTTTCTTTGGTAGGACATGACGTGTGAACTGACTTACAAATACTTCTGGGAAATGATGGACATCTCAAAACCTGTAATTCTATAATTTGAATGTCAATAAAAATCAGTTTTTCATAATTATAGTGATAATAAAAGGATTGTAAAAATAGATTTTTTTTTAACAAAAAAGCAGGGACAGGGTGTAATTTAAGAGGGATAGAGGGATATTGAAATTCAGAACCTCTAATACCCAGTGTCTTAGTTTAAAGCAATCTTTTCTTTCTGTGCACAGGTAATAAAATTATTTTTAAATCCCTTCAGTGCATTAAAACAAAATTATACGTAATGCTAGTTGATAACGTCGTTGCCTTATCAGGAGCCAAGGTTGAAGGGTAGGAAATTAAAGTTAACTACCCAATAGGACTATCAAATTAGTAGGGGGATGTGTGTAGCATGTAGAGTTTACTAGGACGGAATTTTTACTTGTCTAGGATGAAAGACGGGAATTTTTTTTAAAAATGAAGATGCCTTGCTGCATGTTGTAGTGCACGCGGCAAAGCTTTTTCTTTAAGTGGATGCCACGATATGCAGCGAAGCTTTTTCTTTAAGTGGATTAGGCGATGACCAATTTTTTTTAAAATTTTTTTAACTAAATCCTGAACTCTAATTATCAACCATAAACCCTAAACCCTAATTTATAAACCCTAAATCCTATTGTATAAACCCTAAACCTTAATTCATAAACAGTAAACCCTAATTTATAAACCCTAATTTATCAATGCTAAATCCAAAAATAATTTTAGAATGTATTATGTTTTAAAGCAAAAATTATGCTAAAAACATGCTATTTTGTTTTCGCCATTAATCGATGATCAAATATCGATTAACTATCGATGAATGGGGAAAAGTGAGGTTTGGATTCCAAATTCAAATACAAAAATTAATTTAAATTTATGACGTTGCATCCTATTATGAAAGTTTTTTTGCTTTTACGAATAATTTAAGGTACAATAAATAATGTAGCATCAACCGTAAATATCTAATATAGTCAAGTAAAAAATATTGTCATTGTTTGAAACTACAACTTACCCATGAATGCTACAAATTGTAATCATCCATTAACACGCCTTTTGCCCTTGTCGTATGGGGTTGTAGAGCAACCGCATCTCCAATGCATTTTTCGGTATGGCAGATCTTGCTATAGCTGTAGTCGTTTGGATCTCCTAAGTAGTGTTTCAGACATTTGTTCGTTCTCATCATTATCGGAGGAGTCCATCACAGGAATCTGATCGCATCACGAATAGTAAAAATCTGTAGATGTAGTGGAAGGATTTTGATGAGGGACGGTGTTTGTGTTTATTTCGAAAACTGGTGACAAATCCATTGAGGACCCCAAAAAGTAGTAGATATGATTAAGAAATCACTGAATTCATTATTCATCCCAAATGACGTATGTGGCCTAACAGAGGACGATCCAACATCTGCCATATAGTCAAATTCAGGTAAGAGAGTAGGTGTCACATGAAAATGACCTTCGAAAGTAGGAACACATGGAGGTGTGGAGAACGCTCCAAAATGAGAAAATTGAATGACAACGGTAGGGTCGTATCCGACATGTGATGTGAGGACCCGTAAAATTCTTTATATTTTTCTTAAAAATGTCATTTTATTTGGAAATTATTACTTTATAATGGCCCTACTACTCAATCACCCCACAATAAGTGCAAATGAACATAGAAAGTAGGGTTTCACTTTTCGTTTTGAAGTTAGTGCGAATTAGGGTTTTCACGTTTTTTTTCGTAGTGTGATTATTTGGTGCGGAGTGAGGATCAAATTTGGTAGGTGAGAGTGACTTTTGGATGAGAAAATATTATATGATTAGAAGTGATAATAATAAGTTAGTGATTATAAGTTAAAAACCCTAGTATACGTGATTTAAGAAAAAACGGCTCGAACCGACGGGTATCGATCACTACCGATTGAACCCACCACTTCCCTACCACCACATACCTTTGATATTTTTGCAAAATATCTCCCTCATCCTCAGCCATATAGCAGAAATATGTGGGCCAAAATGCAAGGAAAAGAAAGTAAAATTTGGATGGTTTTGGTGGTGACAAGTGTTGGTCATCTATGGTCCCTTGACCAACCCTTTTGTCTTGCCTTCTTATCTCTCATTTCAGCTCATTTCCCTCATTTTCTTTCTGTTTTGGCCGAGAGCAAGGAAAGGCAAAAGAGTGAGGAGAGTTTTCAATCTTCTACCTTGAATCCAATCTTTTGAGTGCAACCAAGAAAAACTAAACCGATTAATCACTAGTTTGGAAGCTTGGGAAGCTTAAGGAACCAAAAATTTCAAGGAGAGGTGGAGGATCATTCTTGCAAGCTCTTGTCTTGAGGTATAATGGCTGATCAACCTTTCTTTCTCCATTAATCATGATTAAGTTGGGTATTAATGTTAGTATTGTGCTTGTGATGCTCGTTCCAACTGATTTTGATGATTAGATGGATGACTTTTGAGTTAGGGTTTCTTGTGGGTTAGGTGTTGTATGATGTATATATCTGGTATATAATCTTGTAAAGGAGATGGTAGTGGTAGTTTCAAGGTAAAAATGTGAATTATAGCTTGAATATAGCAAGATTCCAGATTTCTGGAAATTGTAGCTTCAGTTCTGCCTGATTCCATTTCATCATGTTAGAAGCCGAATTAGGCTTAGCACAAAACATGAAAGTTGTATAGAATGACATTTTATGGTTGTCTACAAAATTTCAGCTCAATTGGAACAATGTAGCCTATGAAAAGATGAAAATACCCTGACTGCCCTAGGAGTAAAATCAGCGGACAATTTTGACAGTACACTAAGTTGGTTGTATTTGTTCACCTGGATACGTACTGAACTAGCTTTTAGCCAAAACATGAAAGTCTTAGTAATTTGTCTTAGCTTTTCAACGCCTCTGAGAACGTCTTAAACGGACTTTGGTAGCTTGAGATATGGCCATTTAAAGATAGTGCGGTTAACTGGTCTATTAGTAGGAGTTTGGTTCTGTGAATTGGG
This sequence comes from Coffea eugenioides, assembly GCF_003713205.1. Taxonomy (NCBI): domain Eukaryota; kingdom Viridiplantae; phylum Streptophyta; class Magnoliopsida; order Gentianales; family Rubiaceae; genus Coffea; species Coffea eugenioides. The sequence goes on from NC_040035.1 coordinate 26,525,547, forward strand.
AATTTGACTGGGTTACACTGGAAATTGGACTGAGTGATCTTCATCAAAATTGTAGCCCTTTGTCTTAGCTTCGAAACGGTATAAGTTGCACCTCAATCCGATAAGCGTAGCCTCGGTTGTGTCCGTTACACAAAATCACGTTAAATCTGTCTTTTGCTAGACTTCATTTCCGCACATGTCGTTAGCTTGATTTTTGTACTTGTATGACCTTGAGCCTATTGAACGGCTATTTGTGAGGACCCGTAATTTTCTTAATTTCTAGGTTTTATTTTCTTTTAATTGCACGTTTTTTTCCACATTTTTTTTATAAAAAAATTTTATGAGTAAATATAATTTTAAAATGATTGTTCTAGTATCGGTTAGTTTTTGAGAAATTAAGAGTGTATACGGGACGTGGGACCAGCTAGTGCGGAAAGTTCGGTAAAATTCGGCCAATTAGGTTAAGTGTTGGATACCGAGTTTATTTTAGCAGGTGTTAAGAGATAATTAGAAGTTACCTAGATGGATTATTATTGGGGAGACAAAAGGATAGAGATGTATTAAATGAAGTGACACGTGTCACTTGAAGATTCATTCTTACCTTTTGACCTTTTGGACCACTATTCATGACTTTACCATTTAAACTAAAAATTGACCAAAATTACTTCAATTTTGCAAGCTTCTTGGCCGACTTTTATCAAGCAAAAAGGAAAGAAAAGCTCTCAATTTTCTAGTCTCCAATCTTGCCCAATCTTTCAATTCAACCGTTTAATCTTCAAATTTTCCCATAAAACCTCTTAGTTTGGTGATATTAAGGTTGGTTGTGAAGTTGTTTGGAAGGCTAAGGTGATTAGTTGCTCTCTCTCTTGTATTACTAAGGTAAGTAGTGAGGAACCCCTCTCCTCCATCTAATGATGTTTAATTCTTGGTTTGTGGTAGTTTAAGATGTAATTTTATGGATTATATCTTGATTTTGGTTGAATTGGTGAAGTTTTATAATTATTGGTGATTTTTCTGTTTTCATATGATTATTATTATGGGGTCATGTATGATGATTGGAAATGATATTTAAGGAAGCTAGAAGGTGGAAAAAGTGGTTAATTGCAGGAAATTTCTGTTTTGGAAGAAATTTGGAAAGTTAGGGTTTCATGTTCTTACATTCTGCCCGGCACTGTAGATCATAGTTAGAGGCCGAATTGGCCTTGGGTTAAAACATGAAAGTTGTAGGGAATGATATTTTAGAGATTTCTGCAAAATTTCAGGTCAATTGAAGTAATGTACCTTGAGAAACGACTGAAATACCCCTGCTGCCCTGGTTCTACCCGAATTTGATAATTGCGTCTGTAATTGGGTAATTTGGTTGGGAATGCTTTTGATTTGGTTGTTTATTCCTTCTGATGAATTGTAACCTTGTATCTTATCTTTTGGATGGCTTTGGAATCACTTGATTTGGACTTAGGTAGCCTGACTTATGATGTTTGAACCAGAATGCGGTTTGTGAACCTATTTTTACGGTTCTGGTTTAGTATCTTGCATTTTTGACCTAGTTACACTCGAAACTGGGCAGAGTAGCCTTCTTAAACATTGTAACCCTATCTCTTAGCTTCGAAACGGTGTATCTTGCACCTCCATCCGATAATCGTAGTGCCAATGGTGCCAAAACCGTAAAATGATGTCAAAAACTATTTTTTTTGGGGTAGAGCTTAATTCCATTTCCGGATCTTCCTGGTTTACTCTAGTGCTTATACATTCTTATGGAGCCCTATTTTGGTGGTATTTGGAATTGGTTTATGACACATAATCGAGTCTTTGTGTGCTTATTTGAATGTTTTAAGACGTGCCGGTTCTGTCCAATATGCTAAACGACGTCAAAACTATTTTGGGGTTTTAGAGCTTAACTTTCATTTCCGGTCATTTTCCTAACTAAATTTTGTACTTGAATGACTTTGAGCCTATTGAATGGCTGTTGTGATGAATTTATATTTCGTATGACTTTGGGACTGGCTGAGGAAAATAATGAAGTCATGACGACTGGAAAAGTAAGCAAATTTAGGGGAAATGCTGTCCAATTTTCTAGGCCGTTTAGTCTCTTTAGGTTTGAGTTGCCTTTTGAAAGTCATATTTTATTCTTTTGTACTAGTACTTACCATGGAAAGGCATACGACGTGTAGTCGAGCCTCACTTGTGCATTCCGTTTACTCGATTTTGGATGTGAAACCTTCAATTGGTTTACTTTGATTATTTTAGGGTTTCTTGGCGATTAAAGCCAATCTGAAGTGAAAACTTTTGAAGTATCTGTACTGAAACCGGTGAGTGTACCACTCCCCTCACTTGTTGTTTAACTCGACTTCTGTACATGCAATCTGTGATATGAACGACTGAATTATCTATTTATTTTGTTGGAGACGAGGGTGTACTTTATCACACTCGTTCTCTTGTCTGTTCATATGCCAATTTTTGGTGTGAATCTGAATCTATTATCTGTATCTGTATCTGCATCTGTATCTGTTCTGACGTCGTTTGGAAGCTTGTATCCAACGACCTTTCTGTGACCTCTGAGCTCAACACCTGTGGCTAGTTACTCGAATCGGGTCGGCAATGGTCTGGTCGATTAGACAACGAACCACGGTAGTCTGTTTTGGGATCTTTGGGTATTGAGACCCTTGATTCCGGTATACTAGAGTATTACCATTTCTGAACTGATTGGAGTTCGGGCCCGGTAGGGGTATGTGAGGTGGAAGGAATCGGAGAAAGTGGAGTCTACGGTATTGGTTACTCCTTTAGCGTTGACGGAGTGTCAACTATTATTTCGATCAAGTTTCGGTGAAGCGAATGGGAATTTGGCTCCTGAGAGCCACCTGTATCCTTCCTATTTGAATCATTGGTTCTAACTACTTTACTTTACGTCTGGCATGTGTACCTGAATTGTTAAATGTGAAATGCCATGATTTTACTGCTTTATGTCTGGTACCTTATTGAGCGCAAGCTCACCCCTTTCTGTTACCTTTGTTTTTCCTTACAGGGTTCCATGTTTTGAAATCAAGATTTTTGGAAGAAAAGAGTTGAGCCAGTTGTAGGACTTCTTTTGTTTATGCTCTTCTGTAATTGAAACCCTAATTGTATTTTGTATAGCGTGAATACTCTGGCTTGTATGTTGGTTCATTGGTTCAAGACTCCGATGTAAATCTATGTCTAAGTATTTAATTGACGTCTCGTACTTCCGTATGGTTTGGTAAGCTCTGTTTAACCCTAGGTGGTCTCCAATTGTACGTTTTCGTTGAGTTCTCGCGCGTCCTATCTAGGGTTTGAGTGGTTCGACTCCGTTAGTCCTGGTGAGAGCTGGGCAAGCAGTCCGCTAACCCCTTTGGTTCGCCTTAGGGGAAAGTGGGGCTGTCACACTATTGAAATGAGTTTGTTTTGTGTGTAACTTTAGGTTTGATTGAGGAAAAGAATGAAGCCATAAATGGCTAGAAATAGGAAAATACAAAGGGCGTGCTGCCCAAATTTACGCTCGAGGGATAGGTAGACATTTTTGCAACTTGAGTAAGGGTTAAGAGTGACTACTGCTTGAACCATCTAGGATATTTGCGTCTTCTTTTACCGAGGTATATAGGTAAGGATTTGACCGAACTTGTATCCTTGAGAAATACAACCATGACTACTAGAAATACGTTTTTCTTGTACTTTAGACTCAAATGGCATTTCCAAGTATAAATGTTACAAAGTTATATAGTTTGAAAAGCGAGCGAGTGTTTCACGAATATTCTCCAAGTGAATTTCCATGTCTTGATTCTTATTGAACGAAACGTCTACGTTTCGAATCTTAATCAATTTTTAAAGTTCTGAAACAAAGTTTTATCGCAGATTTGAACTCCAAACCCGGAGTATAGCCCAGACGTGATTACTAGGGGCACTTCATTTTGGTGAGTGCTTCCAAATACCTGATTGAACTGAACACTTGTTTCCAATACTTGATCAATATGATTAAATGATATATGATTGGTTTGATCGGGCAAGAGTGTATTTTATCGCACTTGCCCTTATTTGATATATACTTGTTTATTGTTGAAATTGATTTGATATACTTCTTTATGATGTGCGCACTTCCTGGAATTCCAGAAACCCTGCGGCAAGTTACTCGAGTCGAGCCGGCAAGGGCTTGGTCGATTGGGTAACGAACCCTGGGTCTCTTGTTTGTCGAGTGGAGTGATATCTCCTCGACTAATCGGTATACTCGAGTATTATCACTAGTGTTTATTGAGGATTTTGGGCCCAGTAGGGGGTTTGAATGGTGGACAGAGAGTAGTGTAAGTGGTGTTCTACTGGATTGGTTACTTACTTGAAAGTTGACGGAATGTCAACTATTACGTGATCAAGCTCCTGGTGATGCATTGGGAATTTGGCTCCTGAGAGCCATTCGTATCCTTATACTTTGAGATGATTGTTACTTGTAGTGTTATTGTTTCTTTTAAAACTTTAAACTCGCTCATTTTGAGATTGCTACTTGAAGTGTTATCGCTCACTTTTATGAACTCTTCATGCTCGTTACTTTGCTATATCGAAAACTTGTACTTATAAATAATGGTCAATTTGCTATTTGGAACCTCACTGGGCTTTTAGTTCATTTCACACCATTTCTTTTCCTTACAGGGGTACGAGCGAGGCGTGAGACGTGTACAGACTAGCGTAGCCTAGTTGTTTTGAATTTTGTAATTGTACTCGCACTAGTCGCTCGATTAGGATTGAATGTACTGAGAACTTAAATCTTTTGATGTATTTGGGACTGTATGGATGGTTGAGATAGAAATGAATGTATTCGTATGTTCCAAACTTGGGAACCGTTATTTCGTTTATTATTGAGGTTGCACCTTATTTTAATTGATGCGAGTACGTGAGTCCTGGCGAGAGTTGGGCAGGCGGTCCGCTAAACCCTAGGGTACGCCCAGGGGGAGGTGGGGCCGTCACAGATGGTATCAGAGCTCCTATTGAGCTCGTGCCGGGAAAGGGTTCTCGGACTGTGGGGATTGACTTGTTAAGTGTGGAACAATTGTCTATTGTTAGGGACCTTAGATATGTATGTTGGGTAGGAATCTCTAATACGGGTGATTTGCTCTTGAGCCTGGCCAGCTTGAGTGGTGAATTATCATATTTTTGAATTCTTGTCCCCGAGTACCAAAGAGTGATACCTTTACGATAAGTTGAGATCTCGCGTAATATTAGGATAAGTTTGGATGGCGAAAGCAAAGGCACGGGGAATGCGAATAGTCTGGACTTGAAATATATTAAAGATATTCGTGGGATGTGGGATCCTTATTATTCACGTGCTTCGAGTTTTGATTAAGTGTAGTGCCTGAGCAATACCTAGGGTTAATGTCCTATAGGTTATGTGACTTGTTTTGATTGAATGTGTTGCATTACCCCTGTTTTATGATTTGGAAAGGTTTATGATTCGCATTATTCTGTTTTATGCTATTTATATTTATACAGTTACTTGTGGCTATATGCTATCATTGATTAGTTGGCTATATTGCTATAGTTGATTAGCCTTGAAGCATGGAAGGTAGAAGAAGCCAGGATCAGGGAGCTACTCGCGGGCGTGGCTCTACTCGTGGGCGTGGGGGTAGACAGACGCAGGGACCCACGCAAGAGCCCAGAGGGGAAAATGGTGAAACAAATGGACCACAACCTGGACCCCAAGTTATAGGGGGGATCAGGTGGCAACTGCGATCCAACAAATGACCAATATCCTTGCTCGTTTGGTGGAGCAACAGGGTCAAGTCCCTGTGAATCAACCTAGGGATGATATGGGGCAAGATAGGGCCCTAGAGCGATTCCAAAAGTTCTCTCCTCCTAAGTTCCTGAGAGGACCGGACCCTGAGGGAGCCGAGAGATGGCTAGAGGCCATGATCAACATCTTTGTCGCTTTAAACTATACAGAGGATAGGCAAGTACAATTTGCAATTTTCCAGTTTGAGGGACCGGCCAGGACTTGGTGGAATGTAGTGAGGGCTAAATGGGAAAGAGAGGGGACTGCATAGACTTGGGTGAACTTTGTGCGAGAGTTTAATGAAAAATACCTCCCACCTATCGTCCAGGAGAAGAGAGAGGACGATTTTATTAAGCTTCGACAAGGAACTTTAAGTGTATCTGAGTATGAAATCCAGTTTATGAAACTATCCAAATTTGCTCCTGAACTGATAGTTATGGAGCAAAGAAGAGTACGGAGGTTTGTGCAAGGGCTCAATGTGGAAATACAAGAGGCCTTGGCGGCGGCCCAGATTAATACGTTTACGGAGGTTTTGGAGAAGGCCCAACGAATAGAAATTGCTAGGGCACAAGTAAGAGTTTTTCATGCAAAAAGGAGAGGTGCGCCTGGTGGAAGTCAAAGGCAAGGACAAGGTGATTTAGATATGCCACCCTCTAAGATAGGTCGAGGAGATGGTGGTGAGAAAATTTCAGGGACATCTAAGGAAATTTCTCCAAGAGGAGCCTCGCGTGGCAGGGAGCAAGCAAGAGGTGCCTCACAAGGAGGTCAAACTCGAGGTATCTTGTGGGTACTGTGGGAAGGCCAATCATACGGAGAATGATTGTTGGCGAAAGGCAGGAAAATGTTTATGGTGTGGTAGTGCCGAGCACCAGCTTGCAACTTGTCCTCGTAGGTCACACCTAAACCCTGAACAAGCAAATGTAGCAAGTGTAGATTAAAATCTATTAAAGACTAGAATGCTTCTTGCTTTTGCATGCTTTAAAGGCTTCAAATTGTTTCAAATGGATGTTAAAAGTGCCTTTTTAAATGGTTTTATTGATCAAGAAGTATATGTGGATCAACCCCCCGGTTTTGAACATACAAAATTTCCAAGTCATGTGTTTAAACTATCTAAAGCTTTATATGGTCTAAAACAAGCTCCAAGAGCTTGGTATGAAAGACTAAGTGGTTTTTTGATTGAAAATGGTTTCAAAAGGGGTGTTGTGGACACCACACTTTTTACTAAGCAAGTGTTGAATGACCTTCTTATTGTGCAAATATATGTTGATGATATTATTTTTGGTGCTACTAATGAGTATCTATGCAAGGATTTTTCCACCACTATGCAAAGTGAATTTGAAATGAGTATGATGGGAGAATTAAATTTCTTCCTTGGACTTCAAATACATCAAGCTCTTGAGGGAATTTTTATAAATCAAGCAAAATATACCAAGGAGTTGCTGAAAAGGTTTGGCATGGAGGACTCAAAGCAAGTTGGAACTCCAATGTGCACTTCTACAAAGCTTGACAAAGATGAAGAAGGTAATCATGTGGATGAAAAGCAATATAGAGGTATGATCGGAAGCCTACTCTATTTAACCGCAAGTAGACCTGATATTATGTTTGCTGTTTGCTTGTGTGCTAGATTTCAATCTTGTCCAAAAGAATCACATTTGAATGCTGTAAAAAGAATTTTTAGGTATTTGAAAGGTACATTAGACTATGGTCTTTGGTATGCTAGATCTAATGAGTTTGCACTATACGGTTATTCGGATGCTGATTTTGGAGGTTGTCGTGTGGATAGAAAGAGTACTAGTGGAACTTGTCATTTTCTTGGAAATTGTTTAGTCTCTTGGTTTAGCAAAAAGCAAAATGCAATATCTTTGTCTACAACCGAAGCGGAATATATTGCCGCTAGTGCATGTTGTGCTCAACTTTTATGGATGAAGCACACTTTGAATGATTTTGGATTGATGTATGACTGCATGCCTGTATTCTGTGATAATACTAGTGCTATAAATTTGACCAAAAATCCTATTCATCATTCTAGGACAAAGCACATAGATATAAAGCATCACTTTATTCGTGATCTTGTTCAAAAAGGTGACATATGTGTAAATTATGTTTGTTCTAAAGATAAATTTGCTGATATTTTTACCAAAGCTCTGCCATTAGATCAGTTCATTCATCTAAGATCAAAATTAGGAATAATCGAAAAATCATCCTAAAATTTCTCAAAGTCTTCGGACGTCCGAAAGAAGATGAACGGACGTCCGATGATGTTCTTCAGCCATTTTCCAGAATTGCGCCTGTTCGGACGCAACTGTCGGACGCACAACTTCGTTCGGCCGTCCGACAGTGCAACGGCTCACTTTTTAAATTAACTCTCTCCCTTATTTGCTTCAAACTCTTCTTTTCTATTTTCTCTCGGACGAAAACCCTCTCATTTCTCACTCTCAAATTCATACCATTCTGAAGGTCTCATTCCCAAATTGACTCAAACAAAACTTTTCCTGATTGATTGCGATTCATTTCTCCTAATTATTTCATCGAATCGCAAAACATTTCGTAAATTCCCAAATTTCCCTCAAAACCCTACTTTCTCATAACCGCTCTGCCAAATCTTGTTCAAGGACTTTGTGTCCCAAAATTTCTGTGCGATTCACTTCCCTACTGCTGTGTGCATCATTTGCATCCCTCATTCCACACATTTCGCACAATGGTGAATCTAAGGGGAGGAAAAGTTACTGCCGGACGCAAGCATCCACTCAGGGATGAGGATGAGAGTCTTCCCACTGTCAAACGGACATCCAAACGCTTCAAAAGAGGAGCTATCAAGGGTCAAATGTCACGGCCTACACCACAACCCTCCTCTCAGCCTGAATCTGGATAGGGGACATCTTCTCAACCGCCTCCAAAATCAGCCCCTCCTCCTACATTCTTTGATGATGCTGCGAAAGACAAATACTCCTGGATATCCCAGAAGGGTGTCATCCCTCAAAGAACTGTAAACCCCTCTGAATTTCGCTCCATAGGTTTAGAATCCATTCTGAGTCTATTTGCTTTCCAGAAATGGTCACATCTTATTTCTATGCCAAATGTCTACTATCCTGATATGTTGCATCAATTTTTTGCCAATCTAAGGAAAGGTTCTGACCCAACTGAAATATTTTCCAGGGTTAATGGGGTAGACTTAATCATTGACTCTGAAATTGTGAACTCCATTTTAAATACTACCATTGAACGTTTATGCAAAGATAAGATTGCTAATTTCTTTTCCTATGAAGAGCTCCCGACTGTGGCAAATCATTTTGATGGGACAAAAATGTTAACCTATTTCAAAAGAAGTTTTTCCTCACCTGCTGATGCTAAATTGAATGATCTGGCCCCTGTGAATTTAATTGCTTTTTCTATCATTTCAAACCTGCTTGTGCCTACTGATGGCCATAGAACTGATGCAAACAAAATGGAGTTGTACCTCTTTTATTGTTTTCAAGAAAAAATTCGTATTGATTTTGGTTTTGTCATGTGCAAGTTCTTACTTCGCTATGCCACTGATTCTCGCAGAAAATTATCTTATGGAAAGTTTCTTCAAAAGATTTTTGAGTTTAACAAAGTCCCTATTCTAGGTGTTTGTCCTAAAGAAGCATCTTCTTATGCCTTTACAAAAGGGTATTTTGAAAGAAAAAATCTTGTTTTCAAAGATAATCTGTGGGCTTATAAGGGTGCATCTTCTAGTGAACTTAGGTCTAAGGCTGCACATGATCCTTCATCTATTCCACTCACTCCTATTCATCCTAGGAAATATGCTTCTAAGGCATCTTCCTCTTCCAGTGATGAAGTAATTGAGCTCCTTCGTGAACTCAAACAGCATGTTCTTCTTCTAGAACATGGTCTAATGCTCACTATGTCCTCTGAGCAACAAACTGCCTTCCTAGACAAAAAGAACCTCCTGTTTCCCCCCCCTGTAGTTGAGGAAGTTTCCCATGACAAAGAGTCACACCCCACTGATCCAAGTTCATCAATTCCGGATCCTGGTTCTTCAACCCCTGTGACTCCTCATGGCACCTCTACATCAGATAAAGGCAAGGCACCAGTTGAAGAGGCTGCTGAAGATGATGAAGAAACTGAAGAGGAGGATCTTGATCAATATCAGCTCTCTCGGAGGACACTGGATCCACTTAGTTCATCATTTAGGACATTTGCATTTTGTTTGTCTCTTTTATGTTTTCGTGGTATTCAACAATGAATATGTAATGTAATGGATATTTTAAGTTTCGTTTTGGATGTTTAAGTACTGTTTTGATGGATGTCTGAATATTTTGATGAATGATTGTCTATTCTGCTTATGTGAATGTAATGAATTCGTGGATTGTCTATTCTGATTGATGGTCTAAGTTTTGATGTGTGAACTTGTCTAAATTTGTGAATTTGTGGATATGTTGATGTGATTGGTTGCCCGTTTGTGATGACAAAAAGGGGGAGATATGGTATCAAATGATTGGATTGAGTGATGATTGATAATTGGTGATGTTGGCATGATTGATGATTGGTGATGTTAGGATATGTTGGATTGATTGTTTAAATTTGGAGTGGATGATATGCTTAATTGTTTAACTCGGATGGGCAGCTTTGTGAGGGGGAGTTTTTCAAAATTTTCAAATTTTGTGATTCACTAAGACAGGGGGAGTTCTTGTCTATTTTGAAAGGGGGAGTTTTCATTGCAATCATAAAATTTCATTTCAAACTTTTGTTTTGTCATCATCAAAAAGGGGGAGAATGTTATTCTTGATTTTGATGATCACAAAAGTTCGTTTATACTGACCAAGATTGATCAGGCCTGATGGAACAAGGAAAGCATATGTTTGATTGACTCCAGTCTACGATGCTTTGGATGTGGCAAACAAGATTGAAATAATATAAATGAATTTAATCATTGTTTTGTTCCGATCAAAGATACTGTCTTTTAAGTATGTCTAGTTGGTCATTCTTGGTACTTTGAAATGTTTATCTAACCTCCTTCAAATACAAGTGTTTCTGTCTATCCAAGAATCAGGTTCAAATATGTCATGAAATGCAAGACAACCAAAATGAGAAGCAAAAACAGGACAATCAGGTCGGACGGCCGAAAGGAAACTGTCGGACGTCCGGAAGGATCGGACGCACACCTCGGATGCATATCAACCAGATCGGACGTCCGAAAAATTCCAAGATAACTTGCTAGCTCTCGGCCTACGATCGGACGCTGTGCTGTCGGACGACAAAAATCTCATCGGACGTCCGAACTTCAACTTGGCTATTTTCGGACGATTGGTTCGGACGATGATTTGATCGTCGGACGTCCGAAAGCCCCAACGGCTAGCTGACCCTTCATCTGCCTTCTATCCGTTGGAAGCTTTAATGAAGCTCATTTCTGTTCCCCTTTAAAAACAAACTGTTCTGAACGAAGGGAAAACTTTTGCACACTTTGTTTACAAGATCTCAAGAGATATTTTAGCTAGAAAATAGTCTCCAAAGCTAGATTTGTTTTAAAGTGGTGTGAATTTCTGGTGAGCATTTCTTTTGTGATTGAAAGGATCTTTAGTGTAGCTTTGTTGAGGGTTTTCAGAGTGATTGTAAAACTTCTTAGCTTGACTAAGTGAGGCTTAGGGCAAGGAGGAAGTGCTCCCTCCATTGTACATTTAGTTGATCGTCTTCCATCAAAGAGAAGTTGCTCTTCCTAGTGTGTGGTCTTCAAGTTTGAGGATAGCTTGGTAGACACTTGGTTTGATTCCCCAATTTACTTTTCTGTTTAATAAAATTCTCATTGCTTGTTTATACTTGTGTTTCTGATCAATATTGCTCTTGTCTTCTAATCCACTTGGTTGATCATTACTAGAAAAGAAGGAAATTTTAATTTAGCAAAAATTGCCTAAATCTGATTAAGATTTTGAATAACCCAATTCACCCCCCCTCTTGGTTGTCTTTGGGACTTACAGGTTTCTTGTGGGTTAGGTGTTGTATGATGTATATATCTGGTATATAATCTTGTAAAGGAGATGGTAGTGGTAGTTTCAAGGTAAAAATGTGAATTATAGTTTGAATATAGCAAAATTCCAGATTTCTGGAAATTGTAGCTTCAGTTCTGCCTGATTCCATTTCATCATGTTAGAAGCCGAATTAGGCTTAGTACAAAACATGAAAGTTGTATAGAATGACATTTTATGGTTGTCTACAAAATTTCAGCTCAATCGGAACAATGTAGCCTATGAAAAGATGAAAATACCCTGACTGCCCTAGGAGTAAAATCAGCGGACAATTTTGACAGTACACTAAGTTGGTTGTATTTGTTCACCTGGATACGTAATGAACTAGCTTTTAGCCAAAACATGAAAGTCTTAGTACTTTGTCTTAGCTTTTCAACGCCTCTGAGAACGTCTTAAACGGACTTTGGTAGCTTTAGATATGGCCATTTGAAGATAGTACGGTTAACTGGTCTATTAGTAGGAGTTTGGTTCTGTGAATTGGGAATTTGACTGGGTTACACTGGAAATTGGACTAAGTGATCTTCATCAAAATTGTAGCCCATTGTTTTAGTTTTGAAACGGTATAAGTTGCACCTCAATCCGATAAGCGTAGCCTCGGTTGTGTCCGTTACGCAAAACCACGTTAAATCTGTCTATTGCTAGACTTCATTTCTGCACATGTCGTTAGCTTGATTTTTGTACTTGTATGACCTTGAGCCTATTGAACGGCTATTGAAATGAGTTTGTTTTGTGTGTAACTTTGGGTTTGATTGAGGAAAAGAATGAAGCCATAAATGGCTGGAAATAGGAAAATACAAAGGGCGTGCTGCCCAAATTTACGCTCGAGGGTTAGGTAGACATATTTGCAACTTGAGTAAGGGTTAAGAGTGACTACTGCTTGAGCCATCTAGGATATTTGCGTCTTCTTTTACCGAGGTATATAGGTAAGGATTTGGCCGAACTTGTACCCTTGAGAAATACAACCATGACTACTAGAAATACGTTTTCCTTGTACTTTCGACTCAAATGGCATTTCCAAGTATAAATGTTACAAAGTTATATAGTTTGAAAAGCGAGCGAGTGTTTCATGAATATTCTCCAAGTGAATTTCCATGTTTTGATTCTTATTGAACGAAACGTCTACGTTTCGAACCTTAGTCAATTTTTAAAATTCTGAAACAAAGTTTTATCGCAGATTTGGACTCCGAACCCGGAGTATAACCCAGACGTGATTACTAGGGGCACTTCATTTTGGTGAGTGCTTCCAAATACCTGATTGAACTGTGTAACAGCCCCACTTTCCCCTAAGGCGAACCAAAGGGGTGAGCGGACTGCCTGCCCAACTCTCGCCAGGACTCACGATGCAGACTAGAACTATCTATAGCGATCCGGAACTTACGAACGAGCGTAAACGAGTCAAAATGGTAAAATAACCCAAAATTTAAAAAAATAAAATCCGAAGTCGGCCATGAATAGTGACCGACCCGACAGAACCCAACCGAAATAGCCAACAACATTCACATCTGAACTTTAGCGTTTACAAATCAAAATGACATACAAAAGTTTTCAAAAGTTAATATATACACACGGTTTGCAAAATCAAAAGAGAAAACGCCCCAAAAGTACACTTAGGGTTTTAATACATGAGCTATACAAAAGATATGTTCAACTAGCTCAATTTGGCAGCCATTTGTCAAATCCAGACCAAAAGGGTTTATTTTCCTGTAAGGAAAACAAAAGGAACGGAAAGGGGTGAGCTTGCGCTCAATGAGGTACCAAACAGATAGCATTAAAATCATGGCATTTCACATTTAACAAATCAGATACACATGTCAGAGGTAAAGCAAAGGAACCAATGATTCAAATCAGAAGGATACGGGTGGCTCTCAGGAGCCAAATTTCCAGCGCAATACTTGATCCAAACCGGTTGACTCTCCGTCAACGTATATAGAACCAATGCGTCCGTAGACCCCTCTTATCACCGAATTCCGTCCACCAAACACCCCTTTACCGGGCCCGCTCACCTCAAACGAACAAAATGGTAATACTCGAGTATACCCGGAATCAAGGGTCTCAATACCCAAAATCCCCGAACAGACTACCGTGGTTCGTTATCTAATCGTCCAGGCCCTTGCCGGCCCGACTCGAATAACTTAGCCACAGGATTGAGCTCATAGGTCATAGAAATCCGAACAGATGCAGACACAGATAACAGATTCAAATTTTGCATAGTAAATTGGCATATGAACAGACTAGAGAACGAGTGTGATAAAGTACACCCTCGTCTCGAACAAATAAACAGATTGCAGAGCAGAAATCAAGTTAAATAGCAATGGAGGGGAGTGGTACACTCACCGGCTCAACTTCAAAAGTTTTTACTTCAGATTGGCCTTAATCGCCAAGAAACCCTAAAATAATCAAAATAAACCAATTGAAGATTTCATATCCAAAATCGAGTAAACGGAATGCACAAGTGAGGCTCGACTACACGTCGTACGCCTTGCCCAAAAATACTAATGCAAGGGTGCAAAAACATGATTTTCTTGGAAACAAAAGATAACATGAAGACCTAGGGTCAACAACCCAAAAGCCCTTCATGTCCATCAAAAGGCAAATCCAACTTAAAGAACCAAACGGCCTAGAAAATCGGACAGCATTTCCCCTAAATTTCTTACTTTTCCAGCCATTAAGGCTTCATGATTTCCTCAAATCAGTCCCAAAACCTCACACAAAAGTCATCTCATTTCCCAAAAGCCGTTCACTAGGCTCAAAGCAATACAAGTACAAAAGTTAGCTAGGAAATGACCGGAATAAGAGTAAGCCTTAAAACATGCAAACAAGTACAATGAGACTCGATAACGAATCATAAAGCCATGCCAATCACAACCCCAATAGGGTTTCATATACATATATAAGCATAATAGCAAACCAGAAAATCAGAAAATATAACTCATTTGATCAATCAACAAAAACAGGTTTGGCCTCCGTATGCGGTAATGGCACAAAATGCGCTACGCTTATCGGATGAGGGCGTAAGACCCACCATCTCAAAGCTAAAAGACAGGGATACAACAATGTAGAAGGCCTCTCAGTCCAAATCCTAGCACAACTAGGTCAAATGTGCCAAATACTAAACCAGAATTACCAAAACAGGTTTGCAAAACACACAAAACTGTAATGAACACAACTCAGTCTATACAAGTCCAAATGCCGAAATTCCAAAGGAATAAGCTAGCTAAGACATCCAGCTACATTTCATCAGAAGACACCAACTTCAAAATCCAAACCAATGCCAGTCAACATAGACAATTACTATCGCAGTTCGTACATTCTGTTCACCCAGAACAGCAACAGTAAAAACGGCATAACTCACTCTACACTACTCCAAATGCCCTGAAATTTTGCAGGCACTTCAAACTCATCAATACCTACAACTTTCATGTTTTGAGCAAAGTCCAATTCGACCTCTATCTATGACCTAAAATTTCGGACAGAATGTTCAACCAAGAACCCTAATTTTCCAGAAATTCTTCCAAATTCAAAATTGATTGCAATTTCCTATCATATGCACCTACTAGAGCTAAAGCCCCTTATTACCAACCATCAAAAACAACCACACCATCAAGATCATATGAAACCAGAAAATTCATCATAAAATTGAAAACTCCACCAAAACACTTCAAATCAAGAAACAAGTCACATAATCCATCACTTTAGGTCCCATTAAGCACCATATAAGCATCAATAAGTGTAGTAGAATGTGTAATCATCACTTACCTAAGAAATAAGAGAAGAGGAGTTGTAGACCACCCTAGCTCTTCAAGAAAACTTCACCAAACAACCTCTATCACCAACTAGAAAGATTTTTATGGAGTAGAAATGGATGTAAGCCAATGTTTTTGGGTGATTTGCACCAAGTAGTAGCTAGAACTTGAAGAGTTTCTTCTTCCTTCCTTGCACAAGAGGTTCGGCCAACAAGAGGTAAGAAATGGTAATTTTTTGTGCATTTTTGAGATATTTAACCAATTTTTGGTCAAAAGTCAAAATAGTGAATAGTAACTCTTAAGTCAAAACCAATGTAGTGGTGACACTTGTCACCTACATTAATGAAATCTTATCTTTCTTTTTCCTCTCACATCAATCAATCTCACTCTCGACTGATCTCTTAACACCCGATAAATTTTACACAGTATCCGAAACTTAACCTTATTGGCCGAATTTTTCCGAACTTTTCGCACTAGCGGGTCCCACGTCCAATATATATTCTTAATTTTCTAAAAACTCTCCAATACTAGAAAAATTATCTAAAAACTATAATTGCTCATAAAATTTATCTAGAAAATTTTCCGGATACAGAAAGTGCAGAAAACAAGCCATGAAAAATGAGAAAACCTAGAAAATGCAAATTACGGGTTCTCACACTCTCTCCCCCTTAAAAGAATTTCGCCCTCGAAATTTTACCTTTCAAATTTAAAGTAACCAATGGCCTGTACCTTCTTCGTCTTCAGAGTCAGAAGAAACGAGATTCTTCATTCCAGTCCCTTTTCCACTTGACGGTCCAGGGTCGGTCTTGGTTGGTTGCTGGGTTCCTTTCTTTTCACGCGCTTTACTCGGGCAATGAGCAATTCGATGCTCGGCGCTCCCACAGTACAGACATCTCCCTCCTCTTTTCCAACAATTCTCTTCAAAATGATTGGATTTTCTACAATAGCCACAATATGGTAGAGGAATTGAGGTCTGATCTCCTTGTGAGATATCCCTCAGTGGTCCTTTTTCCCTTGAGTTTCCTCCCGGCGTATCCTCCTTAAGTGTCTCCAGAATTGTCACACCCCTAGCTCCACGACCCTTCTTCGCCAAGGGCCTACCTTGCTCACCCTGTTCTGGCAATTTACCCCTTTTCTTGCCCCTTTTCTTGGCATAGAAGATCGTCCCCTGTGGCCTTACAATTCCTGCCCTTTGAGCTTCCTCTGGCGTCCCCATAGAAGTATTACCTTGTGCCATTGCTACAGTCTCCTTGGAAATCTCTTCGTATTTCCTCTTTAACTCCATGTTTTGGTATAAGAGCTCAAGTTTCTCCGAATACTCTTGCTTCCATTGCCTTTCCCAGTACTCGGTCAGCCTCCCTTGAACCTCTAGTTCATCTCGGAGAACCGAAATTTTCTGATACGGATCAATCCAATGTGTCATCTTACGGAAGTGCTGGAACTCGGGTACTAGCCTGTCGGGCAAAACAATGAGTCATAATACATTCCTAAGTACAAGTGGCATTCTCGATCCTCGTACAGTTATTGTTTCCCTTTTCTTCTCTTGATTCTTGGCCTCGCTTAGTTCCACGGCCACGACCACGTCCACGACTGCTTACTCCTTACATATATATATATTTATATATTTTTTTTTCTCTCTTTTCTTTTTCCCCTTTCCCCAAGGTAATTCAACGCATAACCACAGTAAAGTGACAAAAGTAATCAAATTCTAGCACACTAATTACACCAATGACATATGCACATATAACACACCATGTATCAAGAAAATGGTTAATCAGATACACCAATACATGCCAAATTAGACAGATAATCCTATGCACAATACTCAAACCACTGTTATGTCATAGCGGTATCAAAGCAAATCAAAAGTAAAGACGATATAGTCCCAGACCCAATTAAAATAACCCCGTCCGATCCCTCACGTCACTTACCATGCAAACTAGATATCCAATAACCTCATGGACTCATTCCAGCCAAACAAAGCCTATTCATGTTCCCAATATGCAAATCTCACATACTTAACACCGTTTCAACTCTGGAGTACTCAGGCACAAGAATCCGAAATAAGACAATTCACCTCTCGAGCTGGCCAGTCCCAAGAGTAAATCATCTATATTACAGATTCCTACCCGACATACATATCTATCTTCCTCGAATCCCATGATAAAGATCTTTACACTTATGGCATGTCTGGTTCATAACTTACGCTCAAACGAGCACTTAGACATATTCATTAAATCAGGACCATACACCACTTGGCCCAAGCTCATTCCGCGCAGAGACCACGCGAAGTGGCTCTGATACCAATTGTAACAGCCCCACTTTCCCCTAAGGCGAACCAAAGGGGTGAGCGGACTGCCTGCCCAGCTCTCGCCAGGACTCACGATGCAGACTAGAACTATCTATAGCGATCCGGAACTTACGAACGAGCGTAAACGAGTCAAAATGGTAAAATAACCCAAATTTTAAAAAAATAAAATCCGAAGTCGGCCATGAATAGTGACCGACCCGACAGAATCCAACCGAAATAGCCAACAACATTCACATCTGAACTTTAGCGTTTACAAATCAAAATGACATACAAAAGTTTTCAAAAGTTAATATAAACACACGGTTTGCCAAATCAAAAGAGAAAACGCCCCAAAAGTACACTTAGGGTTTTAATACATGAGCTATACAAAAGATATGTTCAACTAGCTCAATTTGGCAGCCATTTGTCAAATCCAGACCAAAAGGGTTTATTTTCCTGTAAGGAAAACAAAAGGAACGGAAAGGGGTGAGCTTGCGCTCAATGAGGTACCAAACAGATAGCATTAAAATCATGGCATTTCACATTTAACAAATCAGATACACATGTCAGAGGTAAAGCAAAGGAACCAATGATTCAAATCAGAAGGATACGGGTGGCTCTCAGGAGCCAAATTTCCAGCGCAATACTTGATCCAAACCGGTTGACTCTCCGTCAACGTATATAGAACCAATGCGTCCGTAGACCCCTCTTATCACCGAATTCCGTCCACCAAACACCCCTTTACCGGGCCCGCTCACCTCAAACGAACAAAATGGTAATACTCGAGTATACCCGGAATCAAGGGTCTCAATACCCAAAATCCCCGAACAGACTACCGTGGTTCGTTATCTAATCGTCCAGGCCCTTGCCGGCCCGACTCGAATAACTTAGCCACAGGATTGAGCTCATAGGTCATAGAAATCCGAACAGATGCAGACACAGATAACAGATTCAAATTTTGCATAGTAAATTGGCATATGAACAGACACCCTCGTCTCGAACAAATAAACAGATTGCAGAGCAGAAATCAAGTTAAATAGCAATGGAGGGGAGTGGTACACTCACCGGCTCAACTTCAAAAGTTTTTACTTCAGATTGGCCTTAATCGCCAAGAAACCCTAAAATAATCAAAATAAACCAATTGAAGATTTCATATCCAAAATCGAGTAAACGGAATGCACAAGTGAGGCTCGACTACACGTCGTACGCCTTGCCCAAAAATACTAATGCAAGGGTGCAAAAACATGATTTTCTTGGAAACAAAAGATAACATGAAGACCTAGGGTCAACAACCCAAAAGCCCTTCATGTCCATCAAAAGGCAAATCCAACTTAAAGAACCAAACGGCCTAGAAAATCGGACAGCATTTCCCCTAAATTTCTTACTTTTCCAGCCATTAAGGCTTCATGATTTCCTCAAATCAGTCCCAAAACCTCACACAAAAGTCATCTCATTACCCAAAAGCCGTTCACTAGGCTCAAAGCAATACAAGTACAAAAGTTAGCTAGGAAATGACCGGAATAAGAGTAAGCCTTAAAACATGCAAACAAGTACAATGAGACTCGATAACGAATCATAAAGCCATGCCAATCACAACCCCAATAGGGTTTCATATACATATATAAGCATAATAGCAAACCAGAAAATCAGAAAATATAACTCATTTGATCAATCAACAAAAACAGGTTTGGCCTCCGTATGCGGTAATGGCACAAAATGCGCTACGCTTATCGGATGAGGGCGTAAGACCCACCATCTCAAAGCTAAAAGACAGGGATACAACAATGTAGAAGGCCTCTCAGTCCAAATCCTAGCACAACTAGGTCAAATGTGCCAAATACTAAACCAGAATTACCAAAACAGGTTTGCAAAACACACAAAACTGTAATGAACACAACTCAGTCTATACAAGTCCAAATGCCGAAATTCCAAAGGAATAAGCTAGCTAAGACATCCAGCTACATTTCATCAGAAGACACCAACTTCAAAATCCAAACCAATGCCAGTCAACATAGACAATTACTATCGCAGTTCGTACATTCTGTTCACCCAGAACAGCAACAGTAAAAACGGCATAACTCACTCTACACTACTCCAAATGCCCTGAAATTTTGCAGGCACTTCAAACTCATCAATACCTACAACTTTCATGTTTTGAGCAAAGTCCAATTCGACCTCTATCTATGACCTAAAATTTCGGACAGAATGTTCAACCAAGAACCCTAATTTTCCAGAAATTCTTCCAAATTCAAAATTGATTGCAATTTCCTATCATATGCACCTACTAGAGCTAAAGCCCCTTATTACCAACCATCAAAAACAACCACACCATCAAGATCATATGAAACCAGAAAATTCATCATAAAATTGAAAACTCCACCAAAACACTTCAAATCAAGAAACAAGTCACATAATCCATCACTTTAGGTCCCATTAAGCACCATATAAGCATCAATAAGTGTAGTAGAATGTTTAATCATCACTTACCTAAGAAATAAGAGAAGAGGAGTTGTAGACCACCCTAGCTCTTCAAGAAAACTTCACCAAACAACCTCTATCACCAACTAGAAAGATTTTTATGGAGTAGAAATGGATGTAAGCCAATGTTTTTGGGTGATTTGCACCAAGTAGTAGCTAGAACTTGAAGAGTTTCTTCTTCCTTCCTTGCACAAGAGGTTCGGCCAACAAGAGGTAAGAAATGGTAATTTTTTGTGCATTTTTGAGATATTTAACCAATTTTTGGTCAAAAGTCAAAATAGTGAATAGTAACTCTTAAGTCAAAACCAATGTAGTGGTGACACTTGTCACCTACATTAATGAAATCTTATCTTTCTTTTTCCTCTCACATCAATCAATCTCACTCTCTACTTATCTCTTAACACCCGATAAATTTTACACAGTATCCGAAACTTAACCTTATTGGCCGAATTTTTCCGAACTTTTCGCACTAGCGGGTCCCACGTCCAATATATATTCTTAATTTTTTAAAAACTCTCCAATACTAGAAAAATTATCTAAAAACTATAATTGCTCATAAAATTTATCTAGAAAATTTTCTGGATACAGAAAGTGCAGAAAACAAGCCATGAAAAATGAGAAAACCTAGAAAATGCAAATTACGGGTTCTCACAAACTGAACACTTATTTCCAATACTTGATCAATATGATTAAATGATATATGATTGGTTTGATTGGGCAAGAGTGTACTTTATTGCACTTGTGCTTATTTGATATATACTTGTTTCACTACAAGAAAATTGTTCATCAGTGACAACACAAAGTCATCACAGAACATACAAATATCGTCACAAATACCTTTTATTGACGACTTTTTGATCGTCACAAAGTCGTCACTAAATTCCCGTCGGTAAAAGTAAATAGTGACGACCTAAAATGTCGTCACTAAATAGTTGTCATTAGTGACGACTTTAAGTAAAGCATTTTTGACAAAAGATCAAGTCGTCAATAAAACACTTCCAGATTGTCGTCACTAATGACCACTATTTAGTGACGACCTGATTGTCGTCACTAAATAGTGGTCATTAGTGACGACAATCCGGAAGTGTTTTATTAACGACTTAATCTTTTGTCGAAAATGCTCTACTTAAAGTCGTCACTAAAAAGCACCGAAAGCCATTGTATATAACTATTTTACTGACAACAATTGTCGTCACAAATGTAGCTTAGATTTAGTGACAATCTCTGTTGTGACAAGGAGTTTTTATTTTCTATTTTGTGACAACTTTTTTTTGTCATTAGATAATTTCTCAATAGCTTAATAGTCATAATTTGGTCTGTAATCATTGCTAAATCGTTGATTTTAAACAAACCATACAAATAAACATGAACGATTGATAACCAAAAGTATTTGCATTAGATTACATGGTAATAATATAGCATTCTCAAATGCCAAATTCAAGTGTACATTACCCAACTAATGCCTACAAAAATAATATTTGTCCAAAATATCACTTGTACATAAGGTACATTTACAAAAGCAATCACAGTTTAAGAAATTGAAGAACATCTAAATGAATCACTCCATGAGCAAAAGGCAATTTTGTCTTCAACATTCTTCAACCATAACCATAGATATCTTCCAAAAGCTAGTATGAATAGCATTTATCTGTCATAAAAGAGTAAAAGAAGTAGGTAAGGGGAGGAGTACAATAATAAAGAACAAGTAATGAGACTTAGATTATTAAGACAAAAATTACAATTCATTAAGAACCTCATATAATTTGGGCCCACATATTACAACACCAGCAAGAAGTTAGAAATCACAGTCCAATCTATACAAATACAACACTACATAAGCTCAACTAAAGAGCTCTCTAAAACAGTTTTTTTTTATTTTCTTTCTTCTTCTTTAAATAGCTCAACTTATTGAACAATTAAATTGGACTCTCACAGTAATTATTGTTTACAACTAGAATCGATGCCTGCTTGCAGCTTTTCCTGCCCCTTCTCATACATTCAAGGGAATGGGAAATGATTGTGGAAGTAGAAAAAGTAGACAACTTTCCTACAAAACATTCATAACATACCGCTTTGACGCCAGCTTCTTGCACGTATGCAATATCAGCAGGTGTAAAAAGTCCAGACTCACCAACGACCTAAAGATTTTGAAGACAGGAAAATGAATACATTGGTGATTAGACAAAATAATATGTAATGAGGCAGTCATGTGCCTCTGTCAACAATTTAACAAAGAAGGAGAAATCTTAAAGGGCATGAGAAAAGTGCAGAAATAGGATACTCACAATTATGCCTCTTTCTCGGATTATTCTCCCACGTTCTCCTTGAAGAAGATTTTTAGTATTGCTGATGTCAACCTTAAATGTTTCTGCAGATAGACAAAGCTAAATTAACTTGCAAGACTCCAACAAATGACTTGTACTGATTCTGTAAGCTACTCATTGCTCTTTTAACATTTTTTCTAAGTTGTGCATTTTTTATCATCTTCATCCTTGTTCTTTTCGGATTTATAGCTTGTTTCCACTCACCCATCCTCAAGATGAGCACCTTTACCCATTGTTACCTAACTCATTTTTTCCTGACTGACTGTTTACGAACTACCATTCTAAGAGAAAAAGGTTATATCATGCAACCATATTGAATATCAGCACTAAGCAAGACGAGATATAACTAGGAAGAGTATCCAGCACCAGATTTTGGCATCTAGCAATCGGTGCCGTGCAGAAGTATGTCAAAGAAGTTAATTCCTAGAAAGTTTAAAAAAAAAAAGGGTAGTAGGGGATTGTCATAACAGAATTAATTTGTTGGTATTATTATTTATAGCATCACAGTGCAAATGATATACACTTCAGCAAATGATTAGCTACTTGAAAATATTTAGGCCTTCTCATCGATGTTAGTAAGAATACAAGGAACTAATTTTTGTCCAAATACAGCTACAATCGAATGTAAACTTGATAGCAGCTTCAGAATCAAAATATCAAGGTATCAAACTTTAAATGCACAATCAAGAAGGAGAAGATTTAAATGATCGATATAGAATTTTCTTTAGAAACATACCGAGGTTACGGTTGTTTATTCCAATAAGTTCAATCCCATCAATCCCAAGAACACGATCCATCTCCCTCTCATCATGTACCTAAAAAATGAGATATGACAAACAAAGGTCAAAATCATTGATACTTCAAACGTTTTACTTGACAAGAAAAACAAAATAAAACCAAAATCAGGAAAAAATAAAACCAAAATTGCTTCAAGTAAAGTACCAAGATAATTATTAGACAGCCTTCATGAGAACAGAAGGACCACTAACCTACATATGTTTAAAAAAGAAATTTTTTCTTCATGAAGAAGACGAAAAACAAACTTGAGATATCATTACAGATTTTTGTTGATATTCCGATTTTTGTACAAATCACAAACAAGAAAATGAAAATTACCTTCACTTAAACGTCCTAAATCTAACACTAAAAGTGAGGAGGGAATTGAGTTCTATTAATTGTTAAGACAGCAAAAGGAAAGAAAGAAGAAAACAATAACCATACCTCCACAAGTGGTGTTAAACCAAGCAATTTGCAGATCTTAGTCATGTATTTGATATCAAGATCTGGTAAAACAGCAGCAATTAACAGGATTGCATCTGCGCCTTTTGTGCGAGCATAGTATATTTGCCAAGCGTCTATAACAAACTCTTTGCATAACAGAGGGCACTGCACATGTAAATTGTTTCAGCAATCACTTTCAAAAATAATACTTCGAGCTAATATTCAGTAGAAATATGCATCAAGAAGAAAAAAAATACCTTCACTCCTGAATTCCTTATCTTCTCCAAATTCTCAAAGCCTCCCTTATTTTATGGAGCACAGAAACAAAAAAGTAGTGATGATAATTAGCAGTAAGAATTAACTTAAAAACAAATACATTGACTTGCAGAGACAGGCTTATATGACCCTGAAGAAAAAAGTCACCAAATGACTGAAGAGTTTAAATCCTTACTTGAAAGTATTTCTAGTCTGTTAATACACTGAGGCATGCTGCTCCACCTTTTTCATAGGCCTTAGCAATTTCAACCTGTTATAATAGACAACCAAGAATTAATGCAAACAGATACACTGTCAATATCTTAAGAATTGTATTCAGATATTATAACCCACAGTAACCTATTCAATTAACCACTGATGAAGGAATAAACCAGCAAACAACTATAGGACCAAAAGATTCTCTAATCAAACCAGAACAAGGAGCTTTTATATAATATAACTAAGTCTCCCTGTATGAAGCTTCCAACTTATTGATAACTGTAATCTGCCATACAAGCCTTTTAAAATCTTACAAAATGATTTAGTTCCAGTTCTTCCTTATCTAATTCTCTGCTTTAGTTCCTCACATACTGACCAATCTACTCCCATTATACTTACAGAGCCATATAAGATCAATCTTTTTTGCACGGCAAAAAAAGAGCATGCAGTCAAAACTCATATGCTCTATTTTTGTACAATCAAACCTCGTAACATATACAAATTTTGACCATGAAGATTGTAAGTGTTCAGTAATGCATAGAATACATGGGATTTCAAGGTCAAAGAAAACGTTACAGGGGAGGGGAAAAAAAACGAAAAATAGAAGCAAGGGCAATGCACAATGACAACTGCATACCACTGAACAGGTACTTCTAGCTTCTGTGCACCACTCTATTGGCAGCAGAAAAGTCTCGCAAAAAGAGAAGAGGGGGCAAAAAGGAAAAAAGGCATGCATCTGTAAGGACTTGAATACAAGGCATAGACCTTCTCCACCAGCATCTTTAACATCCATTAAAGATAAATTTAGCATCTCCTTTTAACAAACTTAGAATCTGGAGTATCTTGAGGAAAAAGGGCACTTTGAGCATAATCAGTTTACTAACAAGAAAGACAGGTTTTCAAATTGCTCATATCTTTTAAGGAATACGTGACTTTGAACTAAATATGAGAACATCCAATTCTAGGTTAGTGAAAGTCCTTAAAGCTTCCACTGATGGCTATGCGCTTTACAATTAGCCTGAATTGACTCATCACAGTTCCTAATGTCCTACCTGAGCTCGGTCAAGTAAATTGAAAAACAAACCATAGCTAAATGAAATTGTGGTCACCGGCTAAGATCAGAAAGTCATTTAGTGATGTGATAATATGTAGGACAGCCTGGATTAAAAATATTGTAGAATATGTATATCTAATATCTCCATAGAGTGGTTTAATAGTCTAGTGCCACTTAAATGTTAGAGTAATCAAACGAGGACCATTTATTCAAAAGCAAAACGTTAAACTTATTGTAGAAAAATTAGATTGTTTGCTTATCTATTTCTTCAGTGATTTTTAGAAAAGAACAAAAATTAGATTGCTGGTTCATTTTTTTTCTTGATCATCCTAACTGGTATTTTTGGGAAAAGAATAAATATATACACTGTTTAACATGCATACTTCTGAGAATTATACTTGAATAAAATATGACCGATTTGACTTTATCAATTTGTCAACTAAATCCATAGCTTATGCTCCACTTCGGAGGATTAATGCTGTACATAATCAATATAACTATGCTACTTATTAAGCCATCAAAAGTGCAGATTTCAGATATAGGGTGTTAATTTAACCCTTCGATCCCTATATACAAAAACCAGAATTTTCTTTTTAAAAAAACAATACCAGAATTTATTGCAATGCAACTGAAAATATTAGACAAAATAGACCCACTGAGACTAGAGTCTTGGTTGCTGCTAATTCACAAGAACTGGGCAGTGGACATAAATGATTCCTTCGTCCATTCCCTCAATTTCTGTCCCCTTTCATGGCAACCTTATCGGATAAGGGGATATATACCCAAGAAAACGAAAAAGATTTTGGTCACAGTTACACCTAACTCTCAACCAAGACATGTATTACGTAATTAGCAATAGGGCCACAAAAATTTAATATATCAGTATTTCCAACGACAGCAAACCAAAACCATGGAAGCTCAAAACTTCGCTTACTGGGTAAGCCTACAAAAATTAATTGCACTGTCAATGAAATAACCTTGAACTACTCACCTAATTGGCTAGTTATTTAAACAAAACTCGATCCCTTCTCTCGGAATGCCTAACATAGGCTTCCATTCCAATTTTCAACAATTCTGTCTCCTCCCTCTTTAATGCATTCCAGAAAATAAGGAGCACTGGCTCCTCGGACCATCCTAAACTACCCTAACCTGTGGTCAGATAACCCGAAATATTGAAGCTAAAACAAGTAGCTACACAGCTTAATCCAGGCGACTCAGTAGCGATAACAAAAAGGATCTTACATATTAGGGATTTGGAAAAATTGGGGAAAATGTATAGGAGAGAGAAAAATGAACCTTTCCAATGAAAACCTTGTACTTTAATGCTGGACAGCCATGGTGATGCTAGTGAGAAGCCAGAGAACGGATTTGTTGTGTGGGTGAAAGTATCAGGCCGTGCGGAAGCTCTGTTTTGGTGCTTAGTGCTCTGTTTTGCGGAAGCTTTTGTTTACTTCAGCTCGGTAAAAGTTTGTCTCAAGTGTTCCGTTGCTTTAAGTCAGACCAAGTGTTCCGTTGCTTTTGTTTTCAGAATGTGTTCCGCTGCTTTGGTCTTTGCTTTGCTTTGGATATTGTTTTTGTTGCGCGGCACTTTCACTATGATTTGATCAAAATTTTGACTTCACTCATTTTCCCTCCATTTGATACCAAAAATCATGTTTTTTTCTAGATTTGTAATATGGTTTGAACCATAGATTTTAATGCTATAGTATTATTCTTTATTTTTTAGCAAAAAATAAAAATTTTCATCAACATAGGTGGCAAAAATTGTTAATTTCATATAATTGAAAATGTACTTTTATAATTTGCTAATATTTTATACTAATTTCTTATAATTGCAGCACTAAAGAACATCTTGTAATTGAAAATAATTAAACTCAAATTATATGGTTATAACAGTTTCAATAAAAATAATCATTTTCCCAACATTTGAGACCAATCATCATGCTTTTTTTATTTTTAATTTGGTTTGAAGCATAGATTTTATTGCTATAATATTATTTTTTATTTTTTAGTACAAAAACACAAATTTTCATCAATATAGGTGGCAAAATTTGTTAATTACATATAAGTGAAAATATACTTTTATAATTTGTAAATATTTTAGCCCTGCAATGTTTTATAATTACAGCACTAAAGTACATCATTAATTGAAAATAACGAAAGTCAAATTCTATGGTTATAACAGACTTTCATTAAAAATAATCAAATGCTATTAATAAGACATTATTGTTAAGTCAAAATCAAAGAAAATTTAGTGATGACATAATGTTATCACTAATTTATTCAAGATTATAATGACAAGAAAAGTCATCACTAATTAAATTGCTAGTTTTTAATATTGTCAATTGCTAGTTTTTAATACTTTTGTGAAAATATTGATAATGGTTGAGAAAATTTTGTTACATTACTGCAAGTGATAAATGTACTTTTGTTCTTTTTCAAACATTTATTTTAATGTTTAATTTTGTTGAAAACTATTGTACTAGTATAGATTTGCATGACAAAATTTAAGTTCTCAATAGTTAAAAAATTCATTACAGAGAAAACACAAAGTAGTAGTTGCAAAATGTGTATAAATTACAGATATTTTAATGTGTATAAATTACAGTTTATTTTAATGTTTAATTTTGTTTGAAACTATTTTACTAGTATAGATTTGCAAGACATAGATTTATGGGTAATTTCTTTTTTTTTTGCTTTCACATATTTAATTTATGTTAAATACAAAACCTACCAGTTTCCCTTTCATAAAAATATTAGTGCAACACTTTTTGAATTTTACTTACAAACATTTATGTATTTAACATAAATTAAATGATTCAGAGTGAAATGCCCATAAAGAGCAGAATATTTGTTCATGTAATGGAGGAAACCCACAAAGAGTTGGTACTTTATGGGCCATTTCTTTTTTAAAAAAAATTTAATTTATGTTGAAAAGATAACCTGCCAGTTTTCGTTTTGTAAGAAATCAGTGTAACACTTTTTGAATTTTACTTACAAACATTTATAAATTTATCATAAATTATATGTTTGAGAGTAAAATGCCCATAAAAAGTTGGTACTTTGAATAGATAATGCTCATTTTCCCATAAACTACACTCCCTGAAGGCTATTTTGTTAATTACTTTGTAGTACTTTGTTATTCCTTTGCTAATACTACTTGGCACGTAGTACAAAGGATAAATCTGGCATAAATTTCTTATTCCATTGATAAAAAGACCTGGCTGCCTTATAACTATTGTAATGAAAGATATATCTTTAGAGTTTATAACAAATTATTACTTAAGTTTGAGAAAATTATAAAATATTTATGCATAGTTTATCAAGATACCATTCGCAATTTCCTAATAAAAAATAGGGGCTAAATTGTAAAAGCTAGGGTGCCATAATAGAAATAATAAAATTGGTGTATTACATATGGGGGTTAAATTGCAAAAGTTAGAGTGCCATAGTAAAATTAATAAAATTGGTGAATTACATATGGGGCTAAATTACAAAAGTTAGGGAGTAATAATAGAATTAAAGAAATCGGTGTACTACATATGGGGCTAAATTGTAAAAGTTAAGGTATCATAATGGAATGAATGGAATTTTTTACAACATTTGGGACTAAATCGCAAAAGTTAGGGTGGCACAGTAGAATTATTGAAAGTGACTTAGAAATAAGTACTTTAAACAGTGACGATTAATTCTTGTCACTAAATTCGAATCGGTAGAGTGACAGTGACGATATTACAAGTTGTCACTATATAGATCATTTTAGTGACAATGTTTTTCAAGGTCGTCACTGAAGACTTAGTTGCTTTGAGCAATTATGACAACTATACTTGTCGTCACTAAACAACCACGTTTTGTGATGACTTTTGTCGTCACTAGAAAATGTTGTCACTAATGACCATATTTCTTGCAGTGTAGTTTGTGACGAAAATAATGGGTCGTCACTAAATATTTAGTTGCTTTGATGCAATTGTGACAACTTTAAGTGTCGCGACTAAAGAAACTCCTTTTGTGACGACTTATTGTTATCACTACAAAATGTTGTCACTAATAACTTTTTTTTTTGGTGATCAGTGACGACAACAAAAAGTCGTCCGTAAATAGGCCAAGCAATAGTGATGATGTTCTTAATGTCGTCACTATTGTGTGTTCTAAACACTCCCGCGCTCTTACTAAATCTTGGCGGGAATTTACTAGTGACGACTTTTCTAAGTCGTCACAAATGAGTTGGCTCCCATTAGAGGTTTGTGACGAGTTAGAAAGTTGTCAATAAAGGATCCCCTTTTGTGACAACTTTGTTTCGTCACAGAGAAAAGTTGTCACTGATGACCAATTTTCTTGTAGTGTTTATTGCTGAAATTGATTTGAATTACTTCTTTATGATGTGCGCACTTCCTGGAATTCCAGAAACCTTACGGCAAGTTACTCAAATCGAGCTGGCAAGAGCTTGGTCGGTTGGGTAACGAACCCTGGGTCTCTTGTTTGTCGAGTGGAGTGATATCTCCTCGACTAATCGGTATACTCGAGTATTACTACCAGTGTTAAATTGAGGATTTTGGCCCCAGTAGGGGGTTTGAATGGTGGACGGAGAGTAGTGTAAGTGGTGTTCTACTGGATTGGTTACTTACTTGAAAGTTGATGGAATGTCAACTATTACGTGATCAAGCTCCTAGTGATGCATTGGGAATTTGACTCCTGAGAGCCATTCGTATCCTTATACTTTGAGATGATTGTTACGTGTTGTGTTATTGTTTCTTTTAAAACTTTACACTCGCTCATTTTGAGATTGCTACTTGAAGTGTTATCGCTCACTTTTATGAACTCTTCATGCTCGTTACTTTGCTATATCGAAAATTTGTACTTATAAATAATGGTCAATTTGCTATTTGAAACCTCACTGGGCTTTTAGCTCATTCCACGCCATTTGTTTTCCTTACAGGGGTACGAGCGAGGCGTGAGACGTGTACAGACTAGCGTAGTCTAGTTATTTTGAATTTTGTAATTGTACTCGCACTAGTCATTCTATTAGGGTTGAATGTACTGAGAACTTAAATCTTTTGATGTATTTGGGACTGTATGGATGGTTGAGATAGAAATGAATGTATTCGTATGTTCCAAACTTGGGAACCGTTATTTCGTTTATTATTGAGGTTGCACCTTATTTTAATTGATGCGAGTGAGTGAGTTCTGGCGAGAGGTGGGCAGGCGGTCCGCTAAACCCTAGGGTACGCCCAGGGGGAGATGGGGTCGTCACATGTGATGAAACATGAGGAGCCTGTATAACAGGCACATCATCATCACATTGTAGGTGGTCCTCCTACGACACCTGCCTCCCTGATTTCTACCACACCCTTGCCTATGTAGATGATCGACAGGCATCTCGAAAGGTGCAACGTGAGGTAGATGAATTGACATCCTCACGGCCAAAAGATCCAGCTACAGTCTGAATTCCTTGGTTCAAATATTGTAATATCCCGAATGCCTCTTTCTGTATTGATGTGAGCCTGGGATGAGCACACCAAGCAGGGTTCGCCGAATTGAGATATCTATTGAAAATCGATTCGATTTGGGATACGATATCAACTTGTTGAATTTAAAAATTGTTTATTACAGTTATGTTGTTTAAGGAAAAATAAATACGTGTTTAGAAGTAAAGCTAAAAATGCAATTATCATTATCATTACTATATTAAAAGTATGAATGTTGGCATTGGGTAGTGCAAGTGTAAGCACTTTTTTATCTTAGTTTTTGTTATTCCTAACTTACCCTCATGTCTTTTAATTAGAATTACTGCATTTTAATGTGGCACTAATTAAAAGAAATAAAACACTCCAATTGATTACATTTTAATGGTATTGGTAATTATAATTCAAAATTTCTCATTAAAAACTATTTACCTACCCTTGGACTCCATCTCCTATTATTATACGTATCAAAATTTCTTAATTGAAGCATGAAAAATTTCTCATTAGTCATTAGTTGAGATTATTAAAAAAAATCAATTTCAAAAAATAGATACCCTCTAGAAATGGAGAAACATATAATG
The DNA here is from genome assembly GCF_003713205.1 of Coffea eugenioides. Classification (NCBI taxonomy): domain Eukaryota; kingdom Viridiplantae; phylum Streptophyta; class Magnoliopsida; order Gentianales; family Rubiaceae; genus Coffea; species Coffea eugenioides. The sequence continues at coordinate 26,556,925 of NC_040035.1, forward strand.
ACAAAAATACCCTTATTCATCTGTATATTTTCACACAAATATCACAAGTAAATTTTACAATTATGCACTTTTGTGAGAACCTCGAAAAAAATAATAATTTTTATGTTACAAATAATTTAATTGTGCAAAATATTAAATTATTTGATTTTTGCCAAGTTAAATTAATATTTCTTGATGTAGATTATTTTATTGCCTTAACATTAATTCTTTGAATTCCGATAGCCAATTTTAAGTGTTAATAATGTTAAGTGTCAACGGGAACTCTAAAATTAAGACGAAATCGATTTTAGGTCAAAACCCTTTATAATTACATTTAGGACGTTAAAATCTCGATAATTGAATTTTTGCGAGATTAGTATACTGGTAGGCTGTCAAATTGCATGTGGGGTAAAATTTTGGAATTAGATTACGAATGAGGACTTAAGTGGAAATTCGGACAAGATGCCAAAAGACCAAATTAGCCCTTCCTCCATCTCAAATTAAGTATGCAGTCACGGAACTTCATTGGGCAAACTTCAAATCCAAGCACTTCCTTTTTTTTTTGGCCGGTTCCATTCTCCACTCCAACACTCTATCTTCCATACTGCCGGCTCATCTCCACTACACACACTCCACTACACCAACTCCAATTCACCACAACACTTCCATTTTCACTTCCTTCTTCTGCCGTGAACTGAGAGTGAAGAGAGAGCCGAGCTCTTCATCTTCTTCTGTCCGTAAGCTAGAGAGAAAAGAGAGAGACTTGCCATTCTTCCTCCATTTCATCTATGAGCTGGTGAAGAGGACCGAGAGTCAACACTTCTTCCATTTTGTTTGTAAGCTTGAGCAAGGGAGAGAGAGAGTCGGTGAGCTGCATTTCTGTACTGTCCGAGAGAGAGAGGGGGAGAGAGCAAGAGGTAGTTTGTGCGAGCTATTTATCATCATCTCCTTCATCACTGCCGAGAGCTGTCCATTTCCTTCTTCATCCTCAACCAGTTGTGATAAACTCCAACAACCAACACCACAGCCTACAATAACCGAGCCCAGACCAGACATACCAAGTTCATTAGCAAGCCGAGAGGAGAGAAAAATTTCAGCTTCTTGTCGCGTGAGTTGAGCTTCAAGTTGAGGTAAATTCTGGACTTAGACCGGTTAATTATAGGTAGATGAAGTTGTTTATGAGCATGCATGTGATGGTTGTGCATTTGGATGATGAATTAAGACACAGGAAAATCTGGTTATGAAGGAAGTTGGAATTGCCGAGAGATTGAGCTGGGAAATGCAGCTTAAATATGTTAATTTGAGGTGATCTGAGCCTAGATGGATGTTTAGCTAACTAAAAACTAGATGATTATGCTTTGCATGAGGTTAATCAGCCTTGATTAAGCAAGAAAATCGAAGTGGTACAAAATCTGCTTGCATGCAAGCCATCCGAGAAGAATTGGATAAAATTCTAGCTGGTTGATGACTTTTTGATGATGTCCGAACCTGGTTTTGGATTAAAATTGATAGTTAATTAGTTAATTAGACATGCATGTTGCTGATTGAGCCGTGGATGAAAGAAAAAAAATCTGAATTTCTAGAGTTGCTTGTGAGTTAAGCTGGCCGTGACTTTCCTTTATGTTTTGAGTTGAATTTCTAGTTGATTTGTTGTAAGAAGTGATTGTTTGATGCCAAGAGCTAATGATTGATGAAGCTCTTGGTCATTTGAGTAATCTTTACAAGAGTTAAATTTTTGGTAGAATTGTTTAAGTGATTTGGCCGAAATGCACTTGGAAAGTCCATGACTTGTGGTTTGGAATTGTTTTGATGTCTTGGACTTCCTTTGTTTAATTTTTTATTAGAATTGAACTTGTTGAGACCTAGGGCTAATGATTGATGAAACCCTAGTGAAATTGATATTTGAATTGTGATTTTGCTATATTGGCAAATTGGAATATAATGTGCGAGTGAATTGGAATCGTGAAATCCGTTTTGGTCCTTTGAACTCGAGTACTTTTAAACCAAGCTTTGTTGAAACATTTTGTCCTAGTATCAAGCTATAGAAATTGAGTATAGTACGATAATGCTAAACTTCGAGTGCAGGGACTTTTAAAATCTTGCCCACTAGTTAATTCTTTCCTTTGCTTAAACTAGCCTTATTACTTTTAAAAAAAAATAATTGTACTAACTTCTAAACTCTAGATTTTTTTCGTAAAATTGTCCCGGGCTAGTTGTTTTAGAGGAAATTTGTCAAAAACACGAGATTTTAGTAATTTTAAATAAAAGGCGTAGAAAACTTGTTCGGCAAGAAACCTTATTTGAAGTAAGTTGGTTCTGGTTTGCACCTCTAGAAAGAAAGTACCTTTAAAAAAACCATACGAAATATTTTATCACTTTTACTAGTTTTAACTCTAAGAGAATTGTTGTTTTATTTTGAGAAGATAAACTAGTTATATACCTGATAATCTTTCATACATAAACCAAGAACTTGTATAGTAAAACTTATAGTTTTAAAACTTGGTCCTTTAGGGTTTAGCGAGGACGTGGACTTCGATTCCCAACTTGACCTTTGAGCTTCACTTTTGGTGAATGTCCTTGCTTGTTCTATGTTTATCTTGTTAAAGTGTTTTCTTGACTTGTTATGTGATAATTGGAAAGTGGTTTTCCTGATCCATCGAAGTGGGCAGTGTGTACTTTATCGCACTAGCCCTTTCGAGTGGTGACTTGCTTGAAATATTTCCTCGAATATCTTGCTTGCACTAGTTAAGTACTGAGTGGAGGAATGTACCACACCTGAGGGTGGGAGGGCCTCTTATCCTAACTCAAGTACCAAAACCTTGCAACTGTTGACTGGAGCGTGGACTCGTCAACTAAACCACCAGGCAGGGGAATGTACCACACCTTAGGGTGGGAGGGCCTCTTATCCTGATTTGGTAACCACTTGTTGTGACGTCATTGGGTGAATCCCTCGACTAGGCTATAAAAGGTATACTCGAGTAATACCAAATCCTCTCGTGAGAAGAACGGGCCCAGTGGGAGTAAGTTGGTCGGAGCGTGTTAACGAAAAAGATCTACTTGGACTTTAGATAGTGAAAGTTGACGGAGGGTCAACTGCAGTTAATTTTGATCAAGTTCGTGGAGAATGGCTCCTGAGAGCCCTGTATCCTACCCTGTGCTTTTATACGCTTCCCTACTTGTTGAATTTAGTTTGGAGTTATTATTTGCTACTTGTTTTATGTGATTGCATGTTTGGGGCACCACTGAGCTTTAACTCACCCCACGTTACTTGTTTTCCTGGACAGGTTCTGGCATTCGAGAGACCTGAAGTCTGCTTTTACCTTTTTATGAATGTTGTTTTGAATCAGACAATTTATCTTTCGTCTTGGGTTGCCACTTGAAGTTGGAAAAGTGCTAACCCTGAATTGTTATTTGACTTATATGAATGTACTTGAATTTTATGATTTCACTTTGTGGTTTGTAATGTATAAATATACCTATGATTTTAGTAATTTGGTCGTTCTAAGGATTGGCTTGTTTTGGGTGACGAAATTTGCAATGGTTTAAGTTATACTCCGGAGGTGTTCAGCTAGTGTCCTTGCGTGAGTCCTGGCGAGAGCTAGGCAGGCGACCTGCCAACCCTCTGGTTCGCCTTAGGGGGAAGTAGGCCGCCACAGTTGGTATCAGAACCTAGGTTAGAAAAGTTATTTGAAAGATATATTAGATGTGTTAGAAACCCTGATCCTTTCTAGAGTTAAGAAGTGAGACAATTAGACATATCCTAAGTAGTACTTGAACAAGTTAGCTATTTAAGCATTAACCTTTGGATTTTGGTTATTTTGCAGGTATGGAAAACAGAAACGGACATGCTAGTGGTAACGGATTGGCTAATGGACATGTAGAGCCTCTTAGGTCCATCTCCTATAGGCCACGGGGTGGAGGATCTCGTATACGTTATACACTAGCTGATAGGTATCCCCGATGTCAGTATAGGGCCACATATGCCTAACCTAACGAGTTAGTGCTGTCTTTAGACGACAAGCGTAGCCAGCTGAGGGACGCTAATCACATTTTGACCCAGGACGTCGAGGAGTTGAGCATCATGGTTGATACTCAGCTTGACCGCATAGCTGATTTAGAGCAGAGGTTAGCAGCCGAGAGGGCTAGGTCAGAGGCTGCCCGTGAGGAGTTAGAGAGACAAAGGTCTTGGTTGACTCGAGTAGCTGAGGAGATACAAGATAGGAGTGCTGGTATCATGGCTGACGCCACTATGATGACAGACGAGGTCATGGGTATCATTCAGGGTACTGCTCAGGCGGGTGTTGGGGAGAACCCTAAGGAGGACCCGGAGGAGGATCCGGAGGAGGACCCTGAGGAGGACGTTGCCCCTGGCAGCCCTGCTGAGGGTTAGACTAGGTTGGATTTGCTTGTAATTAGGTATTCAGGGTTAGATAGGGTGACCCTAGTTTAGGTCATAACATTTCGTCTAGCTAGATGGCCTACTTTTGAGACACTACATCTCTATTTTTGGTTTAAGGGATTGTTTGTATATATTTGTTAAACTTGTGTGCCATAGTTTTGGAAAGCGCCCTAACTTGCTATTTGTGTGAACCTCAGTATGTGAATATATGTTAAGTGTTCTATTTTCCCTTTCCTCAATGGTCATGCTGATTTTATTTACAAAAAAAAAAAAAATTATCCTCGCTTAATTGTAGAGCAAAAGTGTTAGAATTTTGGATTCCTGGGGAAGCAACCCTGAAATTAGATGTGAAAGGTAGGTTAGCATCGTCTGCTATGATTTCAGGAATTCGGGCAAGAAAAATGTTGTATAAAGGAGCGCAATGTTTCCTAGCCTTCCTGATTAAAGCTCCCAATGACCAAGTAAAGTTGGAAGATGTACCAGTGGTAAGGGAATTTCCAGATGTTTTTCCCGAAGAATTAAAAACATTACCTCCAGAGAGAGAAGTGGAGTTCAAGATTGAACTAGTGTCGGGAACGGCTCCGATTTCTAAGACTCCGTACCGAATGGCTCCTGCAGAGTTAAAAGAATTGAAAATTCAATTACAGGATTTATTGGAGAGAGGTTTTGTTAGAGAAAGTGATTCGCCATGGGGAGCACCCGTTCTATTTATTAAGAAAAAGGACGGAAGTTTGAGGTTATGTATTGATTATCGAGGATTAAATGAAGTTACAATTAAAAATAAATACCTTCTACCATTGATTGACAGCTTATTCGATCAGCTGCAAGGATCAGTAGTTTTCTCCAAGCTGGATTTGAGGCAAGGGTATTATCAGTTGAAAATTAAGAAGGAAGACATACCCAAGACTGCTTTTAATACAAGATATGGATATTTTGAGTTTGCAGTCATGCCATTTGGATTAACCAATGCACCAGCTGCTTTCATGGACTTAATGCAGAGAGTCTTTAAAAAGTACTTGGATCAGTTCGTAATAGTTTTTTATTGATGATATCCTAGTATATTCTAAGACTCGAGAAGAACACGCTAAACACTTGGAGATAGTTCTGCAGATCTTAAGAGAGCATAAATTGTATGCTAAATTTAGCAAGTGCGAGTTTTGGCTGGAAGAAATTTCTTTTCTGGGGCACAAAGTTTCCAAAGACAGAATTACCGTGGATCCGGCAAAAGTTGAGGCGATCACAAGGTGGAAGCAGCCAGAAACTCCAACAGAGGTTAGAAGTTTCTTGGGTTTAGCAGGTTATTACAGGCGGTTCATCAAGGAATTTTCAAAAATTGCTGGACCTATGACAGAGTTGACAAAGAAAAATAATAAGTTCGTTTGGACTCCAAAGTGCGAGTCAAGCTTTCAGGAGTTAAAGAAGCGCTTAACATCAGCTCCTGTTTTGGCATTGCCTGACGGAGTAGAAAGTTATGTCGTATACTCTGATGCCTCTAGGGAAGGTCTAGGATGCGTACTAATGCAAAAGGGTAAGGTAGTTGCATATGCCTCTAGAAAATTGAAGCTTCACGAACAAAATTACCCAACGCATGACCTAGAACTGGCCGCAGTGGTTTTTGCCTTAAAGAAATGGAGACATTACTTGTATGGTGTGACCTTTGAAGTTTATACGGACCACAAGAGCCTTAAGTACTTGTTCTCCCAAAAGGAATTGAATTTGAGACAGAGGCGATAGGTAGAATTTTTAGAAGATTATGATTGTTCAATCAACTACCACCCAGGAAAAGCCAACGTGGTAGCAGACGCTCTAAGTAGAAAAGCCCAAATAGCGGGGTTAATGGTAAAAGAATGGGATATGTTAGAAGAGGTTAGTATTTGGAACCCTCGCTTGGAGAGATTCAAGATTTTATTTGGGAACTTGTCGTTGAAGTCACCATTATTGGAGCGTATTAAGGAGGCACAGAAAACGGACCCTATAATCCATAAAAATTTGGAGAAAGTGCAAAAAGGAGAAATCCTAGACTTTAAATTAGGGTCTGAAGGAATGTTAAGGTTTCGAGATCGAATTGTGGTTCCAGTTGATGAAAGGTTAAGGAGAGGAATTCTAGAAGAATTACATTGATTGAGGTATACTATACACCCAGGAGTGAACAAAATGTATCACGATGTGAAAGAGTTATACTGGTGGGACGGTTTGAAAAAGGACGTGGCAGAATTTGTACAGAAATGTCTGATATGCCAACAAGTAAAAGCTAAACATCAGAAACCCTCTGGTCTATTGTAGCCATTAGAATTTTCCGAATGGAAATGGGAACATATAACCATGGATTTTGTAACGGGATTGCCTCGAAATCAAAAAGGATTTGATGCGGTTTGGGTGATAGTTGACAGGCTTACCAAGTCCGCACATTTTCTACCTGTGAGCATGAGCTTTTCTTTGGAGAAATTGGCCAAGTTGTACACAGAAGAGATCATGAGATTGCATGGTATCCCTATAAGCATTGTGTCTGATCGAGATCCAAGGTTTGTCTCACGTTTCTGGCAGAAATTTCAAGAGACATTGGGGACCAAGTTGAAATTTAGTACTGCTTATCATCCCCAAACAGACGGGCAGTCAGAAAGGACAATTCAGACTTTGGAGGATATACTGAGGTCGTGTATATTGGATTTTGGAGGTAAATGGAGTCAGTAAATGACCTTAGTGGAATTTGCCTATAATAACAGCTATCACGCCTCGATTCAAATGGCACCTTATGAGGCATTGTATGGGAGAAGGTGTCAATCTCCGATTCATTGGGATGAAGTGGGAGAGAAGAAAATTTTAGACCTAACGGCTATACCTTGGATGGAAGAAACTCATGAGAAAGTGAAACTAATTAGAGAAAGGCTTCAAACTACCCAGAGTCGACAAAAGAGCTACGCCAACACAAGGAGAAAAGATTTGGAATTCGAAGTGGGAGACAAAGTTTTCCTAAGAGTTAAACCCTTGAAGGGCGGAGTAGTGTCCAAAAAGGGTAAGAAGCTAAAGCCGAGGTATATTGGACCTTTTGCAATTTTGAAACGAATCGGTAAAGTGGCGTATTAGTTGAGGTTGCCTGCAAGCATGGCCAAGATCCACAATGTATTTCATGTTTCTATGCTCAAGAAATATCACCCCGACCCAAGCCATGTGTTGTAATTGGAAGAAATTGAGGTGGATGAGTCGTTAACTTATGAGGAAGGACCAGTTAAGATTTTGGAAATAGAGGTGAAAGAACTGAGAAGTAAGAAAATCCCTTTGGTGAAGATTCTATGGAGAAATCACGGAATAGAGGAGGCAACTTGGGAACTAGAAGAGGATATGCAGAGAAAATACCCCGAATTATTTCTTTAGAAGGTGAGAATTTTAGGGACAAAATTTATTTAAGGGGGGAAGGATGTGAGAACCTCGAAAAAAAAAATAATTTTTATGTTACAAATAATTTAATTGTGCAAAATATTAAATTATTTGATTTTTGCCAAGTTAAATTAATATTTCTTGATGTAGATTATTTTATTGCCTTAATATTAATTCTTTGAATTCCGATAGCCAATTTTAAGTGTTAATAATGTTAAGTGTCAACGGGAACCCTAGAATTAAGACGAAATCGATTTTAGGTCAAAACCCTTTATAATTACACTTAGGATTACACTTAGGACGTTAAAATTTCGATAATTGAATTTTTGTGAGATTAGTATACTGGTAGGCTGTCAAATTGCATGTGGGGTAAAATTTTGGAATTAGATTACGAATGAGGACTTAAGTGGAAATTCGGACAAGATGCCAAAAGACCAAATTAGCCCTTCCTCCATCTCAAATTAAGTATGCAGTCACGGAACTTCATTGGGCAAACTTCAAATTCAAGCACTTCCATTTTTTTTTTGCCGGTTCCATTCTCCACTCCAACACTCTATCTTCCATACTGCCGGCTCATCTCCACTACACCAACTCCAATTCACCACAACACTTCCATTTCCACTTCCTTCTTCTGCCGTGAACCGAGAGTGAAGAAAGAGCCGAGCTCTTCATCTTCTTCTGTCCGTAAGCTAGAGAGAAAAGAGAGAGACTTGCCATTCTTCCTCCATTTCATCTGTGAGCTGGTGAAGAGGACCGAGAGTCAACACTTCCTCCATTTTGTTTGTAAGCTTGAGCAAGGGAGAGAGAGAGAATCGGTGAGCTGCATTTCTGTACTGTCCGAGAGAGAGAGAGGGAGAGAGCAAGAGGTAGTTTGTGCGAGCTATTTATCATCATCTCCTTCATCACTGCCGAGAGCTGTCCATTTCCTTCTTCGTCCTCAACCAGTTGTGATCAACTCCAACAACCAACACCACAGCCTACAATAACCGAGCCCAGACCAGACATACCAAGTTCATTAGCAAGCCGAGAGGAGAGAAAAATTTCGGCTTCTTGTCGCGTGAGTTGAGCTTCAAGTTGAGGTAAATTCTGGACTTAGACCAGTTAATTATAGGTAGATGAAGTTATTTATGAGCATGCATGTGATGGTTGTGCATTTGGATGATGAATTAAGACACAGGAAAATCTGGTTATGAAGGAAGTTGGAATTGCCGAGAGATTGAGCTGGGAAATGCAGCTTTAATTTGTTAATTTGAGGTGATCTGAGCCTAGATGGGTGTTTAGCTAACTAAAAACTAGATGATTATGCTTTTCATGAGGTTAATCAGCCTTGATTAAGCAAGAAAATCGAAGTGGTACAGAATCTGCTTGCATGCAAGCCATCCGAGAAGAATTGGATAAAATTCTGGCTGGTTGATGACTTTTTGATGATGTCCGAACCTGGTTTTGGATTAAAACGGATAGTTAATTAGTTAATTAGACATGCATGTTGTTGATTGAGCCGTGGATGAAAGAAAAAAAAAACTGAATTTCTAGAGTTGCTTGTGAGTTAAGCTGGCCGTGACTTTCCTTTATGTTTTGGGTTGAATTTCTGGTTGATTTGTTGTAAGAAGTGATTGTTTGATGCCAAGAGCTAATGATTGATGAAGCTCTTGGCCATTTGAGTAATCTTTACAAGAGTTAAATTTTTGGTAGAATTGTTTAAGTGATTTGGCCGAAATGCACTTGGAAAGTCCATGACTTGTGGTTTTGAATTGTTTTGATGTCTTGGACTTCCTTTGTTTAATTTTTGATTAGAATTGAACTTGTTGAGACCTAGGGTTAATGATTGATGAAGCCCTAGTGAAATTGATATTTGAATTGTGATTTTGCTATATTGGCAAATTGGAATATAATGTGCAAGTGAATTGGAATCGTGAAGTCCGTTTTGGTCCTTTGAACTCGAGTACTTTTAAACCAAGCTTTGTTGAAACATTTTGCCCTAGTATCAAGCTATAGAAATTGAGTATAGTACGATAATGCTAAAATTCGAGTGCCGGGACTTTTAAAATCTTGTCCACTAGTTAATTCTTTCCTTTGCTTAAACTAGCCTTATTACTTTTAAAAAAATAATTGTACTAACTTCTAAACTCTAGATTTTTTCGTAAAATTGTCCCTAGCTAGTTGTTTTAGAGGAAAATTGTCAAAAACACGAGATTTTAGTAATTTTAAATAAAAGGCGTAGAAAACTTGTTCGGCAAGAAACCTTATTTGAAGTAAGTTGGTTCTGGTTTGCACCTCCAGAAAGAAAGTACCTTTAAAGAAACCATACGAAATATTTTATCACTTTTACTAGTTTTAACTCTAAGAGAATTGTTGTTTTATTTTGAGAAGATAAACTAGTTATATACCAGATAATCTTTCATACATAAACCAAGAACTTGTATAGTAAAACTTATAGTTTTAAAACTTGGTCTTTTAGGGTTTAGCGAGGACGTGGACTTCGATTCCCAGCTTGACCTTTGAGCTTCACTTTTGGTGAGTGTCCTTGCTTGTTCTATGTTTATCTTGTTAAAGTGTTTTCTTGACTTGTTATGTGATAATTGGAAAGTAATTTTCCTGATCCCTCGAAGTGGGCAGTGTGTACTTTATCGCACTAGCCCTTTCGAGCGGTGACTTGCTTGAAATGTTTCCTCGAATATTTTGCTTGCAGTAGTTAAGTACTGAGTGGGGGAATGTACCACACCTGAGGGTGGGAGGGCCTCTTATCCTAACTCAAGTACCAAAACCTTGCAACTGTTGATTGGAGCGTGGACTCGTCAACTAAACCACCAGGCAGGGGAATGTACCACACCTTAGGGTGGGAGGGTCTCTTATCCTAACTTGGTAACCACTTGTTGTGACGTCATTGGGTGAATCCCTCGACTAGGCTATAAAAGGTATACTCGAGTAATACCAAATCCTCTCGTGAGAAGAACGGGCCCAGTAGGAGTAAGTTGGTCGGAGCATGTTAAGGAAAAAGATCTATTTGGACTTTAGATAGTGAAAGTTGACGGAGGGTCAACTGCAGTTAATTTTGATCAAGTTCGTGGAGAATGGCTCTTGAGAGCCCTGTATCCTACCCTGTGCTTTTATACGCTTCCCTACTTGTTGAATTTAGTTTGGAGTTATTATTTGCTACTTGTTTTATGTGATTGCATGTTTGGGGCACCACTGAACTTTAGCTCACCCCACGTTACTTGTTTTCCTGGACAGGTTCTGGCATTCGAGAGACCTGAAGTCTGCCTTTACCTTTTTATGAATGTTGTTTTGAATCAGACAATGTATCTTTCGTCTTGGGTTGCCACTTGAAGTTGGAAAAGTGCAAATCCTGAATTGTTATTTGACATGTATGAATGTACTTGAATTTTATGATTTCACTTTGTGGTTTGTAATGTATAAATGTACCTATGATTTTTGTAATTTGGTCGTTCAAAGGATTGGCTTGTTTTGGGTGACGAAATTTGTAATGGTTTAAGTTATACTCCGGAAGTGTTCAGTCAGTGTCCTTGCATGAGTCCTGGTGAGAGTTAGGCAGGCGACCCGCCAACCCTCTGGTTCGCCTTAGGGGGAAGTGGGCCGCCACAACTTTTACCAATATGAAGAAATTTTCATGTTGTACCCAATGAAATTTCAATATACAAAAAATGATGACACCTTTATAACTGAAATAGCAATATTAAACTAGAAAAAAGAAATCTAAAATAGCACCATACAAACCACTATTATCATTAATAGCAACTGATCAAAACAAGAAAAACTGAAATAAAATTGAAAACTATTTATAAAATGACATAAAGTAAATAGCAAATGAATTAAAAAGCTAGAATACAATTCAAATAATACCAAAAACAATATCCAAATCACTGATATCCAGGGGAAGACAAACATTGTTATTGACAATAATATAGTAATGCTTCATTTGTATTGGTTTGAGCAAACCAAATCCATCCATCAAGTCGGAAACCATCTCCAATGATAAAATAAGGATTATAATAAGAGTAAATATAAAATGAAGAATGATAAAATGAAAATGATATCCAAATTGTTTTTGGTTATATCCAAAATACCCTTATTTTTCTAATGATTACATATATTTATTGTATTGCAATATTAGTGAATAATGGAAGCGATTATGAAATGAAGAGCTTTAAAATTAAGTAAATTTCATTTATGGCGACAATTGTAATTAGACAGATTTAATGCATTCCAATAATTGATAATAATGATAGGGGTTATGGATTAAAAGTTGGCAATTAAAAACTAAACACTGCAAAATACAAAAATTAATATTAAAGTTATTAATTAGCCACAATTCTCATTCCAATTTCATGATCATCAAAAAGACTAATATTAAAACCAAAAATATTGTCCTCATATGAAAAAAGTAGACTTGTTGCTCTTGCTTCGCATTGGATTGTTCTAAAAACATGAATAAAAGAAAAGGAAAATAGAAAAACTCTAACTATCTCTATTTATAAAATTTCAATTGTTAGAATGTACAAACCAAAAAAACTTTACGTGGTGGATCATTTATACTCCATTATTGACAAAAATAGAATTAATATAATACAAAGAATTCAAATTACATGCATGTTTATTTTTCTAACTTAATTATATTCTTCATTTATACAAAATTGTGATGATTGTGGTTTATATGCAATAGAGTCACGAATATACAATAATTTTGGTAAAACTTGATATTATCAATATTTGATATGTTAGAGTTCAAGCTATAAATCAAAAAGTGTTTCGTTCATGATTTCAAATTCAATCCTAAGGGATATGTCAACTACATTGAAATGTTTTCTGTCTCTTTTCATATAATAAAATTTTTAAAAGTAATTAGCTTAAAAAAATAAATAACATAAAAATATTATATTATGATGTTGAAGATCAAAATTTCATAAAAAATTTTTAGTAACTGAAAAATAATATATTTTAAGATATTACAATCACGTGCAAAGCACGTGAACTATTACTAGTTTACCAAGTAGTCGAACTGTCCTCCATCTTCTCGATGACCGCCATGTCGGGGCAACTGCGAAATAGGAGATGCTATGTGTTGGACTATTCGATTATGGTATCATGTCATGTAATTATCCATAGATCTGTTAAGATTGTAACAAAAGCCTCGAACATATATTTTAGTACGACGCTCTTAATATTTAATCCAATGGCTATAGTACAGAACCTAATCCTTCTCGACCTGTCCAGATCGACACAGAGAATGCAATTTCTTGTCACCTTCTATATCAACTATGTCAGATATGGATTGATGCATCCCAAACAGTCGTAGTATCTACTGTGAAAGGTGAAATTCGACTACCTCCCAATATATCATCAAATTTACTGATTACCATATTTGTCATCCGGCTGAGTAATAGGCGAGAAGATGTGCAATAAAGTAATCAGGATAAGGCACCCAAATAAACTATTGTGTTTTTCAAAATGGAATTAGCCGCGATAGTAATTACAAACTGAGTCTACAATAGAAATGGTCACCAATGCAATACCTCATTGATGCTCATCATGAAATACAAACATAACATGCGAGAGCACGTACTTCATTGTACGACTCCCGGCTCACCGACCACTTCTAGAAAATCATTTCCCTATGCAGTGAGAACTAACACTGTCGGTCGAATCTCGAGAATTCTCTCCCATGCCCATAACTGATAACAATGGAAAAGTTGCCTAAGTCATTCTTTGCGGAAAAGCGCTGAAATAAATATGCTCAAGCATCCAAAAGTTGTGAAATTGTTCACCTGTAAAAGCATATACGGGCCAGCAGTGCAACTCGTAGCTACTTGAGATGTTTTGCATAGATGGAAGTATAATCACGCAAGTGTGGCGTTGCCTTAACTATATTGGCTTATACCTTCAATGTCTCAAATGAAATCTAACCAATGGCAGCTGACAAGGTTGTTGCATGTGTCGGCAAATAGCTGTTCCCCAAAGAAGATCAAATTGTAGCACCGAACGTTGGTGAACTAATTTTGCCTGTGCATCATCTGGAAGAAATTCATATAAAAACTTCAATATTGGTATAAGTTTTAACCTACCATCCTTAAAGTGGAGGTTCTCTAGTCTGAATCCTAGAAGCTCCTCGATCAAGTTCTTTTTTTGAGCCACAGATTGATTTCAATCAACCAGTGTGACCGATAATTCATTTACACATAGACCCCATAATACCTTCACATTCTATAAAGTGATAGTAGTCTCATCGATAGGAAGATAAATATGTGGGTCTCCTGCCTCCATCGATCGATAAGCACTGTGATCAATCCATGGTTAAACTCAAAGCGACCTGCTTGTAAAATACTGAAGACTTAGGTTGATCAATCTTTGGTTTTAATGATAATGAAATAAAATGATGATTTGAACTAATGCTTTTATATGAGAAATGTTTAGGGACAGGTATCTTACAATTTGTAAAAAGGAGAATAACATATCAAGAAGAATTAAAAAAGAAAAATGCCTTTCGGACGCAAGGATCGGACGCTCAATGAAGTATCGGACATCCGACAAACAGCAAGTATTCATCGGACACTTTGATCGAACACTCATTTCTTCTATCGGCCGTCCGGTACAAAAGAGTTGAAACTTGAACATTCTGTCTTCCATTGGACACAGGGATCGGACGCAGAGCAATTAGATCGGACGTTGTAGACACCAAATTTTTAATTTATTTCATTTTACTTTTCGGCTATTTTTTATTTTATTTATTTAGCTTTATTTTTTCAGAAAAGAAAAATGCCCACAAAAATTTTTTTTAATCATTTTGAGTTTCAAGAAAAGGAAAAATGTAATTGATATTTTTGAAAGTTTTAGTTTGTTTTCTTAATTTGTTTATAACTTGGTTTATTTATTTAAATTGATTTTGGGAAAAATGAAAATGAAAAATGAAAAAAGAAGGAAAAGAAAATATGTGAATATATGTAGGTTTTGCATGCGGGACAAGTGTCCCTTTTATATTTGGACAACACATCACTTAGGAGGAGGGGAGATGGAGACACTTGTAGGTTGAGGATTTGAAAAAAAAAAGGAAAAACGCAATAAAAAATAGAAAAAGAAAGCAGCTAGGGTCTGAAGGCTAGTTGGCGGTTGTAGACAAAAAACAAAAGGCTGGGGCTGAGTAGAAAAGCAGAGGACGGACAAGGAAGCAAAGGGGGATAGCCGGCTGGAAAAAAAGGGAGTGGCGGCCAAGAAAAAAAGAAATCGAAAGAGAAACCTGGGAAACTTGGGGAGGTTTTCGGAGGGCAAAACAAAAAAAAAAAGAGAGAGCCAGAGACAGTAAACAAAAGGGCGAGGAAGGAAAACCAGAGCAAAAGACTATGGGAAAGATTTCGGACAGCTTACAAGAGGGAAAGGGGCGGCAGACGACGGGGTTGAACAAGGAGTTTTCGTCCGGAGGCTGGGGAGAAGAAAACAAAAAAGTCATCAGAGGGGAGCTACGTTCAAGGGAAAAACTATCGAGCAAGCAAATAAGAAAAGGGAGGAACAAGGAGAGCCAACGAAAACAGAGAGGGCCGCAACTGCAATAAAAAACAGGGGAAAGGGGAAAAACCGAGCAACAAGAAAAGGAAAATGGGCGGCAGACGGCCTCTCCCTTTCCAATAGCTCTTGAATAGACCATTGCCACCACCAGTCCTCATCCGCCGCTGCCGCCATTGCCGCCGCCAGAATCTACCACCATCGCCTAAGAATTTCATTGGAAAAGTGCTTGCTGTAAAGGTATCTTTTCCTTCCCTTAAATTTCAGTTTACCTTCAAGCCCAAAAGCTGGAAATCGCAAACCACATCTTTTGTGAACTTGTTCAAGCAATGCTTCTGTGATTATACTCCATTTTTGAGCATACATGCTCTCTGTGTTGATTGGGCTAAATTTTGTTAAATTTATGACAATTTTTTAGGCCGATTATGGTCTCAATGGAGCAAAGAATTGATGAAACTTTTAATGCCCCTAATTTGCTCGATGAAATGCCAAATTGAAAATTATACTTGAAAGATGACCTTGCTGCGTTTTGTTCTTTGCGGTTTTCTTCCTCTTATGGCGGCTCTCTAGTTGGAAATCTAGAGTATATTTTGCTGTTTGTTCTTGTATTTGAAAGAGATATTTGATGATTTAATGTTTGGGTTGAAAGATGTTGTCTGAAACTGCATGAACATGGCTCTAATGTTTGATTGTCTGGGTTTGATAAGCTTTCAGTTGCGGTGAAGAAGAAAACATCGAAGGTTGCATGTTGTTTAAGAAAAAATTTCGTTTTAGTCCCTCAAGTTTTACATAATTTCGCTCAGGCCCAAAAACTTCTGTAAATAAATCATTCTTGCCCCCTTTCAAGCTTAAATCTTCCGTTTTTATGTTTTAAGTGTGTTTTTTAGTTAATTAATTCTAGATTTTGGAATGAAATTAGACTTTAACATTTTTAGTTCACCTATTAGTTTGTTGGGTTTTGGTAAAAATGAAAGGATAATTGGATTTGGCTAATTATTTGGGGTTTCTGGCTTTGGGCTTAGGAAATAGAAGCCCACCAGGTTTGTTGGAAAATTTTGGGGTCATAAATAATAGGCTGGCCCATTCCATTTGCCTTGGATTTTTGAGTGAGTTTAGGATGCTCTGGCCCAACAAATAAAGAAAAGGGCCCAATGGCCTGTTAAGTCAAGAAGCCTGATGACAAAATTTCATTCCAGTCCCCTGACTTTGGGATATTTTCACTAAGGCCCTAAAAACGTTTAACTTCTTCCAATTGGGTCCCTAATTTAATTGTAAATAGGCCCCTAAACTTTGTTTTTCCTTAATTTTGGCCCCAAAACTTTGTTAATTTTTTGCAATTAAGCCCCTTCTTCTTTTAACTTCTTAAATGTGGGTTGTTTACATGATTTAATTGATTCAATTTCATATTCATTTTTATCTTTCATGGTTATTTGTCAATTAAAGCGATGCCTTGACCCTTTCTTTTATTTTAGAGGATAAATAAGCGATTTCACTCTATTAGGGCTCCAAATCAAGGGAGGTACACCCTATCCCTCATTTCTCACTTTATTTGCCCCTACTTGCCCTACGTGACTTTACGTGTTTTATTGCATGCTTTTGAATGTTTATTTTATTTAATTCGCTTTATTTGTTTTAATTTTATTTATTTATTTTAATTCAATTTGTAATTATTTGGGGAAGGCAATTAAATGCCACAAATTGTAATAGTTAGGTATTTATTTATTTATTTCCCCTTTAGATTGTAGTAGGCATTCCCTTTTGTAATAGTTAGGGCTTTATTGTTTTAATTGCTTGGTGTGATTTGCATGCCTATGTGCTATGTGTTACCGCTTTCGTAGGGCCTTGGAATCTAGATATCATGCCTATGTGCTATGTGTCTTATGTGATTTATGTGTCTATTTGCTTTATTTTGCTTTATCTGATTTTCTTAGACTGTAATAAATGCATGTCATCACACTAGTCCAATGCTAGATGTGATTCCTTTCCCGTCACTAGTCCAACGCTAGTCCATACTAGTCCAACGCTAGTTGTGGCTCTTTGTTCCGATTTCCCACTAGTCCAATGCTAGTGAGGATTCATAGGCATGAGCTAGTCCAATGCTAGACCCAATAGGGCCGTCCCTCGCTAGTACATACTCGCATGCCCTCACTACATTTTCATGCATTTGTTAGTATTTTTACATTCTTGCAAGACCCTTCACTCCCTTTCCCTTGCACATTTAGGGTCGCATTTCATCCTAATTTTTAAGGTCATTTGCTTGTATAGGTTAGGGAGTCACCCCTTGGATATGGGATATGGACGAGTTTGGCTTTCTAGCCTTAGTACGCTCGTATTCCCTCTATTAAAGGGAAAATTGAGTCACGAACATTAGTTCCCCGTACCCGACATGATGCACTCCTTTAAGACATGTATATTTGTATAATTATTTTATTTCTTTTCTTTTCTTAGGGTCTCGTATTTTTGCATTATTCGTGACTTCTCCAAAGGGTCATTATTGGGCATCACAATTAATGTGATTGGCACCATTCAAACTTTGAAGAGAAATTTTGCCCCCCGATGCCCCCCTAGGTCTAAGGTTTGTAGTCATATAGTGCGTCCAAATGTGATAAATGCTTTGGTCAAAACAAGAAAATCTTTGACTAAATCGCGCAACTAGCCTTGGTTAGGTCGAAGGGGTGCCTTGGATTTTTATCCTTGCCTTACCCTTCGTCAAATGTGACTCCCGAACCTTTTTCGTTGGTTTACGTAGACTAGGAGTCGTTTAAAAGGGGTTTCTTTCTACCTTTTCCTTGAAAATATTCATTTTTAGGTGACTTGGTACACCTTAACTCTATACCAAGTGGCGACTCCGATTTTTATTTCAAAAACCCTTTTTAAACTATATTTTGGGTCGAATCGTCGCATTTTCAAGTCCCATTTAGACCCATATTTTTCTCCATTTTCTTTGTAAATTAAAATTCATTTTTCAAATCAAAATTCACTTTTTAAACCATTTATTTAATTATTTATTTTTCTTATAAAAAGTGGGGCGCGACAGCTGGCGACTCCACTGGGGACTTAGAGAGTCCGAGCATTTGATTTCGTCAATTGTTTTCTTCTTTTAACCTTCTTATCTATTACATTTGGATGTTTAGGATTGCATTCCTCTTTCCCTTTTTGCCCTTTTTTTTTCTCTTTTTAGGGATTTTGCATCTATTGCGCACCTAATCGCTCTTTGCACACTATGTATGTGATGAATGGATGGTTTATTTATTTTCGCGATTGCATTTTGGGATGGGGGGAAGTCACCCTAGAACTTTCGATCGCATCTAATGGTACAATCCCTCCCCTCAATAAGAAAGCACCTCATACGTGCAAGCATAATCTTATTTACCCTATTTTTCCTTTTTCGTGGGCGTTTCCCACACCTCCTTGTAGGATTAGGATCGATTGCCTTGGGTAAGTGGATGGTGTGCTCTGCGCCCATAGCGCTATCTAAGGGATCACTCGAGCCACCGATCAAAGGCCCTGGGAGTGATGACCCTTCGCCTTTAGGTCTGAAGGCTTGGGAGCCGAAACCTTATCGAGTCTAGATGCATTAATGAACCAAACCTCATGCATCCATATTAGAAGTGCCTAGGATAGAGTCGATCTTATCCTGAATTAGGGACACTAGGCACGAGGGGAGGGATCCAACCCCTCTTTCTTTATTTATCTTTTCGGTTTTAATTGCCCAACGTGTTATGTGATTATGTGTTGAACTAACGTTTCTTTGTCTTCTTGTCTTTTGCATTCACAAATGTTAGGAATAAGAGGTCTGGTATGATCTTCTTTTAGGACCTGCCCTTGTAGATAGGCTATTGCATGTTTAGAAATTATGGTTTATTTCATTCAATGGTATATCATTTTAGGCCTACCCTAGCAAATAAAGGGTCCCTTAGGTCATGTTTAATTTCAAATTGCATGTTTTACTGCTTTAATAAACTGGCATCATGCATAAACCCTAGAAAGGGGACACCATTTAGGGGATCCCGTGCTAGGAATCAACCACCCTGTGTCTCGGATATATAATCCAACGAGACCTGCACGTTTATATTTCCTGTACCATCCAAAGGGGTAGTGCACGAGGTAAGGTAGGATCCGATCTTTTCAAAAACGGCAAAGCGATTTTTGCACATTAGAATATGGGCATCTAACAATCATCTTTTGGCCATTTTAAGCAAAATTGGTAAAAATTTCCCTTGCATAAAGGACATTAATTTGAAGAAATTCACAAATGATTCCTCATTATTGAAACGATAAATAAATTGAGGCCAAAATTTGATTTTAGAAGCCTCATAGACTAATGCATCGCAATAAGTTTTTTGAAATTACCAGTGGATAGATTGATTTTTAAATAAGCTGTCAATTCCATTCGATCCACTGGACTATTTTATTCACCAATTGCATCCAGTCCATTTTATCAATTTGTTCATTTTTAGGGCAATGTAGTCGATTTTGAATAAGATCACTAATTTCATTCAATTCATTTGATTAGTTTACCCATTCTTGGGGCAATCTTACCGATTTCGGATAAATCATCAATTTCGTCTGATCCATTTGATCGATTTGCCTAGCTTTAGGGCAATTCGGTCGATTTTGAATAAATCATCATTTCACTCGATCTGTTTGATCAATTGATTTCATTCAATTCATTTGATTAGTTTAATTCATTTTTAGGGTTATCCATTCAATTTTGAATAAATAATAAAATTTCGTTCAATGCATTTGACCATTTTACCCTTTTTAAGGTGATCCGGTCAATTTTTGAATAAATCATCAATTTCATTCAACCCATTTGACCAATTAGGGTTTCAATGTCAAATTTCAAATTGGGAAACCTAGTCGATTTTGAGAAAACCATCCATTGTATCCAGCCATTTGATCGGTTGGGGTTTTGACCCATGCTTTATGAGAAAATTTGTCAACGAATTTCAATCTCTCTGATAGGAAATTCTTCAAGGTCAAACCGATGCGTTTTTGCAAATTCTAGTCTCGATCGAAATGATCAATCCATTCGGACGTTGTCCTCATTGTGACAAATGTCTCTCGTCACTCCAATTGGCCAAATTTTTTAAATCATTTTTCACCCAATCAGTTGATCGGATTCATCAGGTATTGTATGGTGCCTACCCTAGAGGATTGCATTTTCATGCTAGGCCTACCCTTGGCATAAAGGGTTCCCCCATAGGACATGCATACCGATTTTATAGTCTTGCTTACTAACTCTGGTTATTTTTCTTTTATTTTTCCCCCTTCCCCTGCATTCATAAAAAAAAAATGTTTCAATGAGGTGAAAATATTTTTCTATATCTGATAACAATTTTTGATGTAATAAAGTTTGAAAATTACAAGTATTATTTGATTCTTGGGCAAGCCTTGCAATGAAAAAGTGAAGGGTCTATCTGGAAGCGTTAGGTTAAAGCCTTTAAGAGATTTCATAATTGTTTTTCAAAGGAAAATTCTGTATATTTGTCTTGTTAATACATTTTTGTGCCAAAAGAAAAGAAGACAAAAAAGTGTATATACGTGGAGCTTTTTAGAAGTTTTCTATTCTCATTTGTATTATAATTGAACGAGAAATTTTGCTTTAAACTTTTTCAGCAATAAAGTTTGTAAACAATTATTGTTTTGTATATATTCATGTACATTTCATTCTTTATTCTTGCTCATTAGAGATTTCATGATGAATTTTAAGAAAATAAGACCAAATTGAGATTTTTTCAACTTCTAACCTGAAAATTCACAAGTGTATGCTTTCTAAATTCTTTGCGTGCACTAGATTGGTGATCCCAACTGTACAATAAGAGTGCTCAAAATTAAAAAAAAAAAAGATCACTCGAAAGACCCAATGAGATACCTTTCCTCCTTCATTGTACAATTCATATTTTTGCCCACTTCATTTAACCCCAAAATAAAATCAGTCACATTGATTGATAAATTGCAAATTGGGGCAATCTTTGCTTGAGAAATGTCCACTGTGTCTAATTATATTCAATTCACATCTAATTGAAAGCAAAATGTGCATTATTCTTGTTTGTCTTGAAAATTTGGAATGATACTTCGAGCATTCGTTTCTCTACCTATACAGATTTTATCATTTTCTCTCCCATTTGAGCTTTTGAAAGAATAATTTCGTTTCAAATAAGTGCCTTGATGATCACTACCCTACATTGGAAAATTTTCAAATATCAAAAAGGGGAATGGATTCTCAATGACCATTTCGTTACTTTGGTTGTCATGAGGTGTAAGAATGATACTTTGGCCATCGTTTCTACAACTTAAACACCATTTATCCCTTGCATCCTCATTTGAGCTAAAATTGGTGGTTCTTTTCAAAGTATCTATGATCGCACCCCACATTGGGGAGGGAGATTGGAGAATTTTCCAAAAAGGAGAAAAGCAAAAATGCTAAAACTAAAAGAAAAGAGGGAATCACAAATTGGAGAAATTTGATTCCACTTAGGTTTCAATTTTGGAAAAAAAAGAGAAGAAAAGAAAAGAAAAGGAAGAGTTTTGTCCGCGCGGATCGCCTATGTTTCACAGATATGGATGAACAATGGTCTTCCTCAGTCAGTTAATTCAGATACATGCCAGAAATTTCCCATTAATGAAAGTTTCTTTTGAGAGTTATTGTAAGGAACGGAATAAAAGTCAGGCCCTCTTCTTTTCCAATCAAACATTCTATCCCTAGTTATCCTTTTTGATCCTTCAGAATAAATTATTTCGTTTGGCAAAACCCCTAAGAATCGTAAACCCCACACTGGGGCAAGTTTGAGTTGAAAAGGGAAAAGTCTCAAGAAGTGAAAAGTGATAATGCAACAAAATCAAAAGACAAAAGAAGAAAAGAGAACCTCAGTTCAAAAATAAACTGGGGCAAATTTTGTGAAAGTTCAAAAGAATGGCAGAAGGCCGAAAAATCAAAAGAAAAAAGAAAATGGAAGAGAAAAAGCCTCAATTGAGCATAAACCTTGGCAAATTATGATTTAGCCCTAAAATAGAGTTGATACAATAATGCGATCTCGGATTCTTCAAACCGCTTTTGAAATCCGCTTTCAAGCCTTAACTTTTCTAAGCACCCCACCTGACCCCATTACAAAAGCCGAAAGTCCTGACTTCTGTTCTTTGCAATATCTCCGTCAAGGAATGTTCTAATTGGCAAGTGATGTTCATATATTGATGCCAAGAAATTTTTTGAATGTATTTCTGAATTGATTAGGTGTGAGGTTGACACTGCTCTTCATGTGAAAACCCACGAGGGCACTTTTGAAAAAGGAAAAGAAGAAGGAAAAAGCTAGCGAAATGAATGCAAAAGAAAAATGCAAAAAGATTTGATGCTAAAAGTCCCTGGTGAATGATAAGAAAAATGCAAACAAAGTCCGAGATCTTTGAGTACGAAATGAGAGCAATTTTGAGAAAAATGCAATCTTCGGTGCAATACCCTCGAAAATTTTTCTTTAACTATCGCTTTCCAACCGCATTACAAGCTCATAAAGTCCATCGCTGACTAATCCTTCATGACAACCTAAAGTGAGGATTATACTCGTAAGAAATCCATCAATCATTTGTGATCATAAGGGTACAACCAGTTTCACATGTTTAGCTATCGTTTCTATCCATATTGTTGCAAGCCTATAAAACTTATATGTTGACTGCGTTTTCTTAAGAAATGAGGGTAACAAACTATTTGCTTTCACTAAAATGTGGTATTGAAGGGATTACATACAATTTGGGCACAAGAATAAAACAAGTCCCGACCTCTCATTTTCCTTAGCCACTTCCAAATCAGAACTAACGCCCACTTGATTGGTCCTGAAAGATGAGCCAACAAGAAGTGGTGATCCATTGCTCTAAGCATCAATGCTAAAGTGAGGAAGGAATCACTTGTAATTTGGTATTATTTTGATAAATTCATCATGAAATTTTCTGTTAGGAAGCATAGTTTCTTACTTTGTTCAAATAAATGGAGAGACATCCAAATCAATTTTTGCAATCAAATGGGCCCACACTGGGGCAAAATTTTTATTTGCAAGATTTCGTAAAATAAGCCCACACTGGGGCAAATTTTTTATAGTCTATTTGAGGATTTCGTCAAAGAGTCAAGCAAGATTTTCGAATCAATCACGCTGCTCTTTCCATGAGTAGTAGTTGCAATATTTTAAAATAAAGAACATGTTGTACTTTGGCAAGCCCCTGTGCAGGTATCCATGGCTGAAATCGATGAAGAAGCATAAGTCAGAATCTTACAAATCAAGGCCTCAAGGAGGAGCAACCATGCCGTAATGCAAATCAATTGATCGGTTGCACAATACTTGGTGGAAACTGGGGCAAATCATTTTTGAAAAGATTCTCAAAAAAAAAAAAATTCAAAATTTAATTTCTTGTTCCTTGACAAATGTCAATTTCTTGTCGATGAAATTTCAGCGTATGTCGCGCACCCTTCTATCCTCTCTTTCTTGACAATCACACTTAATTTCCAGATTTCTTGACTAATTGGATGGTAGGACTGGGTCTTATCCCGCTGACCATTCACAAAAATCACGTTGGGCCTGGTTTTTGTGCCGCCAACATCACAAACATCACGTTGGGCCTGGATTTTGTGCCGCCAACTCCACAAAAATCACGTCGGGCTTGGTTTTCGTGCCACCAACATCACAAACATCACGTTGGGCCTGGATTTAGTGCCGCCAACTTCACAAGCATCACGTTGGGGCTGAATTTTGTGTCGCCAACATCACAAAAATCACGTTGGGCTTGGTTTTCGTGCCACCAACATCACAAACATCACGTTGGGCCTGGATTTTGTGCCGCCAACATCACAAACATCACGTTGGGCCTGGATTTTGTGCCGCCAACTTCACAAAAATCACGTTGGGCTTGGTTTTCGTGCCACCAACATCACAAACATCACGTTGGGCCTGGATTTTGTGCCGCCAACATCACGAACATCACGTTGGGTTTGGATTTTGTACCACCAACTAAGGCAGACTCGGGTTTAATCCCAGTGACCAAACCATCACACTGGGGCAAATTTTTGGATAATTTTTCAAGCAAGTCTTGTACAGTCTCTTCATACATACCAGCATTTCTCTTATACTGCCACTAGCCGTTGGGTCAGTCCCACTAGTGAGCACTTTATTTTGCATCGCCGCTGGCCGTTGGGTCAGTCCCACTAGTGAGCACTTTCTTTTGTTCTGCCACTAGCCGTTGGGTCAGTCCCACTAGTGAGCATTTCTTTTATTCTGCCACTAGCCGTTGGGTCAGTCCCACTAGTGAGCACCTTATTTTGCATCGCCACTAGCCGTTGGGTCAGTCCCACTAGTGCGCATTTCTTTTATTCTGCCACTAGCCGTTGGGTCAGTCCCACTAGTGAGCCTTTCATTTCACTGCCACTGAACATGGGTCAGTCCCACCAGTGAGCATTTCATTTTCATTACCGCTAAACATGGGTCAGTCCCATTAGCGTGCATTTTGTTTTCATCGCCACTGAACATGGGTTAGTCCCACCAGTGTGCATTTCATTTTCATTGCCGCTAAACATGGGTCAGTCCCACTAGCGTGCATTTTATTCTTCACCGCCACTGAACATGGGTTAGTCCCACCAGTGTGCATTTCATTTTTCATCGCCGCTAAACATGGGTCAGTCCCACTAGCGTGCATTTCATTTACACCACCACTGAACATGGGTTAGTCCCATCAGTGTGCACTGCATTTTATTGCCACTAAACATGGGTCAGTCCCACTAGTGTGCATTCCATTTTAAATTTTATTCGGGTCAGTCCCATGATTTAAATTTTGTTCGGGTCAGTCCCATGATTTTAATTTCGTTCGGGCCAGTCCCATGATTTTAAGTTTTGTTCGGGCCAGTCCCATGATTTTACATTTTGTTCGGGTCAGTCCCATGATTTAAATTTGTTCGAGTCAGTCCCATGATTTAAATTTTGTTCGGGTCAGTCCCATGATTTTAAATTTTGTTCGGGTCAGTCCCATGATTTTAAATTTCTTGTCTGAGTCAGTCTCATTAAAGGGGGTCAGTCCTCATTTCAAAAGCGTTAGTCGTTCGAGTTGTTCGCTGTCGAATAACATGTGAGTATTTGGTGTCTACTTCTTTGTCTCAAATTTTTTCAAAACTCAGACAAAGAGGGGCAAACCGTAGACACCAAATTTTTAATTTATTTCATTTTACTTTTCGGCTATTTTTTTATTTTATTTATTTAGCTTTATTTTTTCAGAAAAAGAAAAATGGCCACAAAAAATTTTTTTAATCATTTTGAGTTTCAAGAAAAGGAAAAATGTAATTGATATTTTTGAAAGTTTTAGTTTGTTTTCTTAATTTGTTTATAACTTGGTTTATTTATTTAAATTGATTTTGGGAAAAATGAAAAGAGAAGGAAAAGAAAATATGTGAATATGTGTAGGTTTTGCATGCGGGACAAGTGTCCCTTTTATATTTGGACAACACATCACTTAGGAGGAGGGGAGATGGAGACACTTGTAGGTTGAGGATTTGAAAAAAAAAAGGAAAAAGGCAATAAAAAACAGAAAAAGAAAGCGGCTAGGGTCTGAAGGCTAGTTGGCGGTTGTAGAGAAAAAACAGAAGGCTGGGGCTGAGTAGAAAAGCAGAGGACGGACAAGGAAGCAAAGGGGGATAGCCGCTGGAAAAAAAGGGAGTGGCGGCCAAGAAAAAAAGAAATCGAAAGAGAAATCTGGGAAACTTGGGGAGGTTTTCGGAGGGCAAAAAAAAAAAAAAAAAGAGCCAGAGACAGTAAACAAAAGGGCGAGGAAGGAAAACCAGAGCAAAAGACTATGGGAAAGATTTCGGACAGCTTACAAGAGGGAAAGGGGCGGCTGACGACGAGGTTGAACAAGCAGTTTTCGTCCAGAGGCTGGGGAGAAGGAAACAAAAAAGTCATCAGAGGGGAGCTACGTTCAAGGGAAAACCTATCGAGCAAGCAAATAAGAAAAGGGAGGAACAAGGAGAGCCAACGAAAACAGAGAGGGCCGCAACTGCAATAAAAAACAGGGGAAAGGGGAAAAACCGAGCAACAAGAAAAGGAAAAGGGGCGGCAGACGGCCTCTCCCTTTCCAATAGCTCTTGAACAGACCATTGCCACCACCAGTCCTCATCCGCCGCTGCCGCCATTGCCGCCGCCAGAATCTACCACCATCGCCTAAGAATTTCATCGGAAAAGTGCTTGCTGTAAAGGTATCTTTTCCTTCCCTTAAATTTCAGTTTACCTTCAAGCCCAAAAGCTGGAAATCGCAAACCACATCTTTTGTGAACTTGTTCAAGCAATGCTTCTGTGATTATACTCCATTTTTGAGCATACATGCTCTCTGTGTTGATTGGGCTAAATTTTGTTAAATTTATTACAATTTTTTAGGCCGATTATGGTCTCAATGGAGCAAAGAATTGATGAAACTTTTAATGCCCCTAATTTGCTCGATGAAATGCCAAATTGAAAATTATACTTGAAAGATGACCTTGCTGCGTTTTGTTCTTTGCGGTTTTCTTCCTCTTATGGCGGCTTTCTAGTTGGAAATCTAGAGTATATTTTGCTGTTTGTTCTTGTATTTGAAAGAGATATTTGATGATTTAATGTTTGGGTTGAAAGATGTTGTCTGAAACTGCATGAACATGGCTCTAATGTTTGGTTGTCTGGGTTTGATAAGCTTTCAGTTGCGGTGAAGAAGAAAACATCGAAGGTTGCATGTTGTTTAAGAAAAAATTTCGTTTTAGTCCCTCAAGTTTTACATAATTTCGCTCAGGCCCAAAAACTTCTGTAAATAAATCATTCTTGCCCCCTTTCAAGCTTAAATCTTCTGTTTTTATGTTTTAAGTGTGTTTTTTAGTTAATTAATTCTAGATTTTGGAATGAAATTAGACTTTAACATTTTTAGTTCACCTATTAGTTTGTTGGGTTTTGGTAAAAATGAAAGGATAATTGGATTTGGCTATTTATTTGGGGTTTCTGGCTTTGGGCTTAGGAAATAGAAGCCCACCAGGTTTGTTGAAAAATTTTGGGGTCATAAATAATAGGCTGGCCCATTCCATTTGCCTTGGATTTTTGAGTGAGTTTAGGATGCTCTGGCCCAACAAATAAAGATAAGGGCCCAATGGCCTGTTAAGTCAAGAAGCCTGATGACGAAATTTCATTCCAGTCCCCTGACTTTGGGATATTTTCACTAAGGCCCTAAAAACTTTTAACTTCTTCCAATTGGGTCCCTAATTTAATTGTAAATAGGCCCCTAAACTTTGTTTTTCCTTAATTTTGGCCCCAAAAATTTGTTAATTTTTTGCAATTAAGCCCCTTCTTCTTTTAACTTCTTAAATGTGGGTTATTTACATGATTTAATTGATTCAATTTCATATTCATTTTTATCTTTCATGGTTATTTGTCAATTAAAGCGATGCCTTGACCCTTTCTTTTATTTTGGAGGATAAATAAGCGATTTCACTCCATTAGGGCTCCAAATCAAGGGAGGTACACCCTATCCCTTATTTCTCACTTTATTTGCCCCTACTTGCCCTACGTGACTTTACGTGTTTTATTGCATGCTTTTGAATGTTTTATTTTATTTAATTCGCTTTATTTGTTTTAATTTTATTTATTTATTTTAATTCAATTTGTAATTATTTGGGGAAGGCAATTAAATGCCACAAATTGTAATAGTTAGGTATTTATTTATTTATTTCCCCTTTAGATTGTAGTAGGCATTCCCTTTTGTAATAGTTAGGGCTTTATTGCTTTAATTGCTTGGTGTGATTTGCATGCCTATGTGCTATGTGTTACCGCTTTCGTAGGGCCTTGGCATCTAGATATCATGCCTATGTGCTATGTGTCTTATGTGATTTATGTGTCTATTTGCTTTATTTTGCTTTATCTAATTTTCTTAGACTGTAATAAATGCATGTCATCACACTAGTCCAATGCTAGATGTGATTCCTTTCCCGTCACCACACTAGTCCAACGCTAGTTGTGGCTCTTTGTTCCGATTTCCCGCTAGTCCAATGCTAGTGAGGATTCATAGGCATGGGCTAGTCCAATGTTAGACCCAATAGGGCCGTCCCTCGCTAGTACATACTCGCATGCCCTCACTACATTTTCATGCATTTGTTAGTATTTTTACATTCTTGCAAGACCCTTCACTCCCTTTCCCTTGCACATTTAGGGTCGCATTTCATCCTAGTTTTTAAGGTCATTTGCTTGTATAGGTTAGGGAGTCACCCCTTGGATATGGGATATGGACGAGTTTGGCTTTCTAGCCTTAGCACGCTCGTATTCCCTCTATTAAAGGGAAAATTGAGTCACGAACATTAGTTCCCCGTACCCGACATGATGCACTCCTTTAAGACATGTATATTTGTATAATTATTTTATTTTTTTTCTTTTCTTAGGGTCTCATATTTTTGCATTATTCGTGACTTCTCCAAAGGGTCATTATTGGGCGTCACAATTAATGTGATTGGCACCATTCAAACTTTGAAGAGAAATTTTACCCCCCGATGCCCCCCTAGGTCTAGGGTTTGCATTCATATAGTGCGTCCAAATGTGATAAATGCTTTGGTTAAAACAAGAAAATCTTGACTAAATCGCGCAACTAGCCTTGGCTAGGTCGAAGGGGTGCCTTGGATTTTTATCCTTGCCTTCCCCTTCGTCAAATGTGACTCCCGAACCTTTTTCGTTGGTTTACGTAGACTAGGAGTCGTTTAAAAGGGGTTTCTTTCTACCTTTTCCTTGAAAAAATTCATTTTTAGGTGACTTGGTACACCTTAACTCTATACCAAGTGGTGACTCCGATTTTTATTTCAAAAACCCTTTTTAAACTATATTTTGGGTCGAATCGTCGCATTTTCAAGTCCCATTTAGACCCATATTTTTCTCCATTTTCTTTGTAAATTAAAATTCATTTTTCAAATCAAAATTCACTTTTTAAACCATTTATTTAATTATTTATTTTTCTTATAAAAAATGGGGCGTGACAGACGTCTGCCAAAGTATCGAAAATCCTACACAACTGGTTCGGACGTCCGACAAGTCCAACGGCCAGTTTTTTGACCGTTGGAGGAGTTTTTGGGGCATAGTTTCACCATCTATAAATACCTCCAAGTTTGAGAAGAATATAGGACTTTGCCTACACAAAATACAAACTTTCTAAGAGTGATTCTTAGGTAGAAAATCATTTTGATTGTTGTATACATGTGGAAAAGTTGGGTTTGTGAGGTTTCTCAAGAGGACAACTAAAACCTTGTGTAGGTGAGCCTCACTTATATAATAGCTCTTAGTTGGTTAGTTAGTAGCAATCAATTGTAGCATAGTGAGAGCTAATTAAGAGTGTTGTAAAACTCTTTTACTCAACTAAAAAGTGTTTAAGGTGAGTAAAGAGTGATCTTTCTTATGTACAAGGTGGTTTGCAACACCATCGATTGAAGAGGCTATTGGATTGGAGTTAACTTCAAGTTTGGAGGAAATTTAGAAGTTTTGGTTTGAATCTCTATCTCTTGCTTTTATTTTTGTTACTTAATTGTGCAATCTCTATTGCACTACACTTGCTTTACAATTGTGAATTTGTGCAAATAGTTATAGTACTTTTATTTATTTGGTTTGTGTGGATAACCTAATTCACTATCCCTCTTAGGTTGCTTTTGGGTTTAAAATATACCCTAGAAACTTGCTTGTCACGGATAGTGTGCTATTCACGGGTTTAGGTCATCGTGGACTAGGTCCCAAAAAAATTCGTTAGTTCATTTAATATCGAGATCTCTCTCGTGGCCCAAAAAAAAAGCTCCCGATTTATGTGTGCCCTACAAGTATAAGATATCTTCAATGTATGGGCCCTAGATGGAATTGGCAATATGCCTAGGCCAATAGTCCATATCTACAAACGTTTGCAAATTAAAAAAAAAATCCAAATGATAAGTTTAAAAATAATTACATTTGAAAATCGAACTTGGGTAATGGTAATGCATAGATAGAAGTGAAATAAAATTGAAACATTATTCTAATGTCACGGAACAGATAAACATTACAATAAATATTCAAAATAATGCATAACGATCATGCATAGCCGCAACTTATGTTTCAAATTTTTTAATATCCTCTACTACACATAAAAATGGTTAGAGTAAGGACAATTGGAGGCATTGTGTCCCGTCTGCAGACAATGTTTGCATCGATGAGACGCATCTAGGTATTGATGATCCATTTGGTTATGTATTTTGGCTACGACCTTGGGCTGGTCACTTTTGCTTAATTCTAGCAGAATCGTAATCAAATTGCAAATTCGCAGCGACCTAGTAAGTTGTGTCCCGCAAAGGAAAAATTTGTCCTTGCAGACAAGCCTATCATGTTAAAAATGTTTGTGCTGGACTAGCTAGATGATATGAATTTGTTTCCGATTGATAACAAGATGCAATAACGTGTGAGCATGAAAATTGAAGTTATGTTCACTTGTCATATGTACATTTGTCATTCCAAAAGTGGTCAATCTGTCTGTTGCCCCCTTCCCATTATCGCGCCGGCCCATTATGCAGTAAATTCTATTTTTGTGATTGTAGACTTGCATTGAATGTGTCCTTGTCTTAAACTCATTTGCTAAGATCTTTTCTTATATTTTCTTGGGAAAAAGGTATATCGTACTGAAAGCCTTCTTTCGTTTCTTTGTGAAAACTCAATAATTTGGTTGAAAGTGAACTGTACACAAGTTGTGATTGGTAATAATCGAGCACTGCGCAACAGATTGTTGAAACATTCCGCTATGTTCGTAGACCTGTGGCTCCATCAATATCCCCCCATCCTTGCATAATGTCCATTATTTTGGTTTAACTAATCCACCATTCAGCCATTTGTATGCCTCTTCGTTTGACAGCCAAATCTATTCCATGAACGCTTCTTACTTTTTGGCTTGATTTGTAGTTCCGGCGGTCTATACAAGATCCTTAAGTATAGAAAAAATGTAAAAGCATTTAAACTTGGTTTCATAACATTGATTAATCTAACCAATAGCACGAAGAATTTAATTTCTACATCTGATTTCTAAACTTCTGTGCGAAATTGCTTTGCACGTGTACCAAATAATATCGATATATGGCTATCGGTTGCTTCTACTTTGATAAGGTCTTTATTGCATGCATTATCCCCTTGTGCTAATCCGAAATTACGCATATATTCTCGACATCTTGGCACAAGTGATGTCATAGTGGCTACATGAACCATGACCAACTCTAATTAGTCTTTTCGTCCACAGGTGCGAAAGCAAGCAGGAATTGGTGATTGTTGGCATCAAATCCAACCGCTACTATTAATTTTGCTTTGTTTGTCTCCTTTATAAATGCGTCATTAATACAAATAACGGGTTTAAGGTGTCAGAATGTCTTGATCACAGGTCCAAATGCCCGAAATACTTGGTAAAAAACTGTGCATCCCACAGTGCTTTGCAAATGGTGCTGACAAACTATAGCTATTCCCGGATTAGTTGTGACCATTTACTGCATGAAAGTAGGTAGTTGTGCTGTTGAAGTGGGTCAATCATCATACACGATGTCAATCGCATATCGCCTTGCATACCATACTTTTTTATACGAGATATCCGTATCAAAAACATGTTTAATGATTGTCCGAATTTCCTTGATGGGATAAAGTGGCCTACTCTCGACATGGTGTACGATGTGATTCGAAATTAATTCAAAAGTCAACTATTGATGGTCATCTGTGATGGCCCCACCTCACCTTAAGGCACACCCTACTGCTTAACAGATCGCCTGCGTAGTTCTCCTCAGGACTCACTACAATAAACTCCCAAAATAATATTTATTTGGGTAAAATACAAGGAACCCCCTTGTGGTTTCACGAAAAGGCACCTTACCCCCTATTGTTTAGAAACCTCTACATAAACACCCTAAACTTCATAACTAAAGTGAAAATTACTTTCGGAACTGGCTGAGTTACCGACAGCAGGTCGAATACCCAAAAGTATATTGGATTTGAAGCCCAACTTCTCGCTGCTGCAGCAAAAATATTCACCCTTTTTTTTATTTTGTCTTTCTAAGAAGAATCAAAAGAAAATCAGTCTGGCTATGAAATAGTAGTAGAAGATGGGATGGGACAAGAAGAGTCAATCCTTTTGCAAGGTGAATGGCTGCCGTTATTGCACATCCTGCTGCCCACAATATGGCCACACCATTTGTGCTCTCTTGGGTTGAAAGGCGCATGCTCTGTGGGGCTCTTTGATACAGATCATGTCATAATTCGACCTACTCAAGAAGAGGATTACACGAGATTGTTTGTCCGGCGTATGTGGTTTGTACAAAGCTCTCCGATGACAATCTCGAAGTGGACTCCTGATTTTAAGTCTTCTTAAGAATCTTCGATTGTTCTTGTTTGGGTTATGTTGCAAAATCTGCCTTTATATTTTTATAATGCAAAGTCTATTCTGAAACTTGCATCGTTGCTAGGTAGCCCCTTGAAGGTTGATTCGGTTACGACTTAGTTCAAACGTCCCTCTCTGGCACGTGTTTTGGTGGAGGGAGGCGTGTCCAAGCAGCCTGCTCGTCGGATTTGGGTTGGGGATGAGAATTCTGGTCATTGGCAGCAGGTTAAATATGAGGATTGGCCGAATCATTGTACGTATTATGAGAGAATTGGTCATTCTGACCAAGAATGTTTCAGAAAGAACCCGGAGTTGAAGCCTAAACCTAGGGTGGAACAACAAGGAAAGGCTGCACAACCAGCTAAACCCCCGCAACAGGTTTTTGTCCCATGGCAAGACAAAGGTAAGGAGAAGGTCAGTTTGATATCAGAAGAGGAACGAAGGGGTCACGAGATTTTGCAGATGATTTCGAAGCCAATTAACGAGAACAGTGGTTGACCGGTTCTTCTACCAAATTGGTCTTCTTTCTAGGCACTCCCTTGTACAGGCACCGATTGCCGGGAGGCAGCCCTCTGACTCGCGCTGTGCAGGTTCTCGTGGTTACTTTCCTCAAGAGGAATGCTTCTTTTGATAGTGGTAACTTTGTAGGCTTGTATGAACTTCCTGGCAAAAGATCTGCTATCAAAGGAAGCAGCAAAATAGCTCATACCGATGATTTCAAAGGAACATCACATACCCATCGTCACTAGGTCGCACACCCGGTTACAGGTCAATTTTCACTTTAGTTATGAAGTTTAGGGTGTTTATGTGGAGGTTTCTAAACGATAGGGGGGTAAGGTGTTTTTTCGAGAAACCACAAGGGGGTTCTGTGACGCTCCCACTTCTCCTAAGGGCGAACCCAAGGGTATTCGCGGAACGTCTGCCCAGCTCTCGCCGGGACTCACTACAATTCATGGTTCAAAACTAGGAATACTTCAAATAATTTCAATATATATATTTAAAGTACTCCAAAACATTTCATACTTACAATTAGTTAACTTTCAAACTTAAATACAATCCAAAAGAATATGTACTGCAGCCATCCACTATAATGCAACTTAAAGTCTCCAAAAGGAAACAACTTAGTACTATTCATGAGCACTCTCGGTCTTGAACCCTGTTAAGGAAAACAAAAACGTGGAATGAGCTAAACAGCCCAGTGAGGTTCCAAGACACTCTAGCAGTTCTAATAAATCAAGTAATTTGAGTATAATACATGTATGATTCAAGGTTGCACATTGGCACATTAACATGAAACAGTTAGCATTATACAGAAATAAACATATATTGAAGGATACGGTGTTCCAGTGGAACCATTTCGGTCACTTTCACCTTATAACTTCAGATCCCCTCGGTCTGTCTAGCCATCACCTTATCCCTCCAGTGGTAATACTCGAGTCTACCGAAACGGTGGCCCAGGGTTCCAACCTACCCGACTGAACCCAGTCCTGGCTCGAGCAGGTTAGTAACCAAGGGCAGGGCCCAGTTCAGCTTAAAACTTACAACATGCGCAAGCAATAAAGTAAATCGGTAAATCAGTTGAATGGTAGAAATTTGTCATTTTAGTAGGTCGAGTGAGATAAAGTACACACTCGCTTTAAAACAGTGGCAATTTCATAAGAGCAATTATAGGTAACACTTAACACTTAAACACGTAAGAAATATGCCGTAATTTCATATGAACATGGAATTTATGGTAATCAAGTAATCAAGTAAGCAGGTAATCAAGTAAATCAGTAAACGGTAGATCGGTTGAACGGTAAATCGGTAATCGATAAATCGGTAAATTGGTTAAACGGTAGAAATCTGTCATTTTAGTAGGTCGAGTGAGATAAAGTACATACTCGCCTTAAAATCGTGGAAAAGTTCGTAGGAGCAATTATCGGTAGCACTTAACAGTTAAACACATAATGACCATGGAGTAAACACGTCATAAAACTATTCAAGTCACGTACTCCTATATGGAACACTCACCAACTCAAAGCAAGTGAGTAAGTACTCAAACATGTGTTTAGGCGTCCGCTTCGAGTTCCTCTTGAAGGTCCCCTTGAGCGGTTGAGCAAATAATAATTAACTTCACTCACAATCATGCATTTACCAAGAAAGGATGCACACTCATTTGGACTAAATCAAAGTCTTAAAAGAGAGCTTCAATTCTCTCAAGTCGAGGTTCAAGAGCGAAGTTTTAAAGTTCGAAGAGAGACTAGCATCTTCCATGAAATCGAGTTCAGAACATTCAATCGATATTGAGAAAAGAAGTCAAGTTCCCGAAATTGCATTTTCTAAGTAATCAGCAAATTTCAGCTTTGCACAACAATCTTTGGAAAATCAAATCTGGAGTTTGACATGTCAAAAAATGGAAAAATTTACACCGTTGGAATCTTGGTTCGAAGTATTAAAAGTTCCTAGAAGACATTTTTTCCAAGATTATAAACGGAAGACATTCAAATTTCAGCCCAAAGTGGCTGACTTGAACCTATAAAATAGTTTCAGTCTTAGTTTTCGGCAAACTTTGAAAATTCGGCAAAATTAATAGAAAGTGAACTAGCCTCCGAAATTCGTAATGTGACAGCCCCACCTTCCTCTAAAACGTTTCGAGAAAGTAAAAGCGCGCTCGGACAAGCCACAAGTATCAAAATAATAAAATAAAAAAAAATGAAAACGATGAATAGTGCCTGGAACAGGGGAATCCGGCCGGAATCTGGACGGATTAGCGGCCGGATTCTTGGCCGGATACTGTCCAGTGGCTAACTTCCGGATTCAAAATTTTTCCCAAGCAATCCGGCCAGTTTCTGGCCGGATTCCTGGCCGGATTCAGTCCAGTGCTCTTCGGTCAAAATTTTTCTTTTGCCGTTTGAAAGCCGAATCGTTCCGAAGTCCAACCAAACATCAACCAAACATGAATACATTGAAATTCAACATTTACAACCACATTGGCATGTCAAAAGCTATTCATCATGGATACACATGTTCGGTTTGCCAATCAAAAGATGAACCCAATACACATTAGGGTTTCATGCAAAGAGCTATTCAAAATAGACATATACATGGCTCAATTTGGCAACCAACAAGTATGATCTTCCAAAATGATCATTTTTCCTGTAAGGAAAACAAATGGAACGGAGTGAGCTAACGCCCAGTGAGTTACTACCACATAAGCATCCAAGGTCACATAAGCATAACCGTTCATTTCAAGAATGCAAAGAAGAAGCAAAACAAATCGGTAAAAGGATACGGACGGCTCTCAAGAGCCCATTTCCACGCTTACATTCTTGATCCAACCTCATTGACCCTCCGTCAACGTTAAAAGTACCAAACCGTAGACCTCACTTCACTTCCATTCCTTCCACCCAACATACCCCAACCGGGCCCGCACTCCACACAGTAGCTTTAGGTGATACTCGAGTACACCGGAACCAAGGGTCTCATTACCACAAGATTCCCATTTCAGTCCCCGTGGCTAGTCAATTTTCACGACCAAGCCCTCGCCGGCTCGATTCAATTGACTACCAACGGGGTCGAGCTCAGTAATGCAGTAGGGCCGTTGGATACTCGTCCAACCGACACCCAAACAGTTTCCCATGAATGGAATCCAATAACTCATATAACAAGTACAGTAATACAGTGAAACGGTAAACAGTCATTCACAGGAATAAAAGGAATGAGGGCGGTCAAGTACACCCTCACCCTAATCATTTCCAATAGCCAAACAAGCCTTCAAGGCATCACAATCACATATAGCAAAGCCACATTATAAGCATCCAAGTGAGTAGTATACTCACCACTCACGTAGGTGAGGTTTCATGCACCGTCGTCCAAAGTACGTCGTGCACTAACGTCACGCCCTAAAACACGTAAACAAATACCATGAGACTCGATAACGAGTCATAAAGCCATGCCAATCACAACCCTAATAGGGTTTCATATGCATATATAAGCATAATAGCAAACCAGAAATTTCAGCAATGCACTAACTTGACCTCAACAAAAAAAATAGTTTTCGTCCTCCTTTTCCGGTAATGGCACAAAATGATCTACGCTTATCGGATGAGGGTGTAAGACCCACCATCTCGAAGCTAAAAGACAGGGCTACAACAATGTAGAAGGCCACTCAGGCCAAATCCTAGCACAACTAGGTCAAAAATGCAGAATACCAAACCAGAACCGTAATTGCAGGTTTACAAATCACACTATGCTGTAATTAGTCCAAATCAGTCTATACAGGTCCAAATGCATTGATTCCAAAGGTATGCGGTAGCTAAGACATCAACCTACATTTCATCAGAAGACACCAACATCCAAATCCAAAGCAATTCCAGTCAAAACAGACAATTACAAGCGCAGTTCGTACATTCTGATCAACCCAGAACAGCAACAGTAAAATTGACATATCTCATTCTACACTACTCCAATTGTCCTGAAAGTTTACAGGCACCTCAAACACATCAATACCTACAACTTTCATGTTTTAAGAAAAGGCCAATTAGGCCTCTAACCATATGATACAAAACCGGACAGAAAAGGGGGTTATGAAACCCTAACTTCCTCAAATTCCTTCCAAACCCAAAATTGGTTGCAATTACCAATCATTTACATCCACTAGAGTCATAAACCATCAATTCCCATCATCAAAGATATCCACAACATCACATTCATATTAAACCAGAAAATTCCTCAATAAATTGAAAACTTCATCATGTCATCCAAAAGCAAGAAATAAATCACAAATTTCAGCACTTTAGCCTCCACTAAGCACACATTAAGCATCATTAAGTATAGGAGGAAGGTCAAACACCACTTACCTAGTAAACAAGAGAAGAGGAGTTAATTGACACCTTAGCTTCCTTGAACACTTCCACAAACTCACTTACTAGCACCAAATGGAGGGATTTTATGGAGTAGAAACCAACTTAAGCACTTGGTTTGGATGATTTGAGCTAGTTGGAAGCTTAAAATTGGAGAAGTTTTCTTTCTTCTTGAGCTTAAGGTGGCCGGCCAACATGGAGAAAGAAAGAGTGAATTTTTAGTCAATTTTTGAGATATTTAATCCAAGGGTAAGAAAGGTCAAAACAATGAATAGTTGTCTTAGGCTTCCTCCACTCACAAAGTGACACGTGTCACTTCATTAAATGCATTTCTATCCTTTTGTTTCCTCTCACATCAATCACATCTCATTCTCTACTTATCTCTTTACACCCGATAAATTTCAACCAGTATCCAAAACTTAACCTTATTGGCCGAATTTTTCCGAACTTTTTGCACTAGTGGGGCCCACGTCCATAATATATCCGTAATTTTTCAAAAACTACCCAATGCTAGAAAAATCATCTAAAAACTATAATTACTCATAAAATCCACCAAGAACATTTTCCTAAGCCAAAAATGCAGAAAACATGCAATTAAAGGGGAAAGACCCTAGGAAACTTATTAGGGAAATACGGGTTCTCACACTCTCTCCCCCTTAAAAGAATTTCGTCCTCGAAATTTCTCACCTTAACTACCCAAAAGGTTTGGATACTTCTTCCGCATTTCTTCTTCCACTTCCCAAGTAGCTTCCTCTATCCCATGGTTTCTCCATAGCACTTTTACTAACGGAATCTGCTTGGTTCTGAGCTCTTTGACTTTCCGGTCAAGCACTTGGACAGGTTTCTCTTCGTAAGCAAGCGATTCGTCTACTTCAATCTCCTCCGGTTGTAATACATGGGATGGGTCGGGATGATACTTCTTTAACATCGAGACGTGGAACACATCGTGAACTCGAGAGAGACTGGATGGCAGTTCTAATCGATACGCGACCGCTCCTACCCTCTGAAGAATCTTGTAGGGTCCGACGTACCGCGGTTGGAGCTTCTTTCCTTTGCCCGCTGTACGATTTCGTAAAGGTGTGATTTTGAGGAATACGTGGTCTCCAATTTCAAACTCCAAGTCTTTTCTTCGATTATCCGCGTAGCTCTTTTGTCGACTTTGAGCTGTTTGAAGTCGTTGCCGTATCAACTTGACCTTCTCTTGAGCCTCTTCCATCCATGGAATTGTTGCCGGGTCTAGTGCTTTCTTTTCGCCAACTTCGTCCCAGTAAATCGGAGAGCGGCACTTGCGTCCGTAAAGAGCTTCGTATGGAGCCATCTGAATCGACGAATGGAAGCTATTGTTGTACGCAAACTCTACCAAGGTCATATGTTGACCCCAGTTGCCTCCGAAATCCAA
The DNA here is from genome assembly GCF_003713205.1 of Coffea eugenioides. NCBI lineage: Eukaryota > Viridiplantae > Streptophyta > Magnoliopsida > Gentianales > Rubiaceae > Coffea > Coffea eugenioides. Next base: position 26,595,821 of record NC_040035.1, read on the forward strand.
AATGCAAGTTCGTAGCATGTCCTGGAGAGTTTGAATCGTCCGCTCTGACTGTCCATCCGTCTGAGGGTGATAGGTCGTGCTCAAATTGAGTTTAGTCCCCAGGGTTTCTTGAAACTTCTGCCAAAACCGAGATACGAATCGGGGATCCCGGTCGGAGACGATGCTCACCGGCACGCCGTGTATGTAACAGCCCCACCTTCCCCTAAGGCGAACCAAAGGGGTTAGCGGACTGCCTGCCCAGCTCTCGCCAGGACTAACGATCAGTTACACGCGATCTAGAACGTTTCGGGAAAGTAAAAGTGTGCTCGGACAAGCCACAAATATCAAAAGAAAAAAAAATTGAAAAACGAAAACGATGAATAGTGGCCTGGCACAGCAGAATCCGGCCGGAATCTGGCCGGATTACCGACCGGGTTCTTGGCCGGATACTGTCCAGTGAGCAAGGCCGGATTTTCAAAAAATCCCAAGGCAATCCGGCCGACAATCCGGCCAGTTTCTGGCCGGATTCCTGGCCGGATTTGGCCCTGTTCATTTCCGCCAGTAATTTTTCTTTCGCCGTTTGAAATACGAATTGATCCGAAATCCATCCAAATATCAACCAAACATAAATACAGTGAAATTCAACATTTACAAGCCAAAGCGGGATACCAAAATATCCAACAAGTTCATACATGTGCAATTAGTCAATTACAACCAACCATTGGTTGAAACAAAACACTTAGGGTTTTCACCCTCAAGGAGCTATTCAAAATATGCATTTACAACCACATTGGCATGTCAAAAGCTATTCATCATGGATACACATGTTCGATTTGCCAATCAAAAGGTGAACCCAATACACATTAGGGTTTCATGCAAAGAGCTATTCCAAATAGACATATACATGGCTCAATTTGGCAACCAACAAGTATGATCCTTTCTTTCTCAAAATAGTCATTTTTCCTGTAAGGAAAACAAATGGAACGGAGTGAGCTAAAGCTCAGTGAGCAACTACCACATAAGCAACAAAGATCACTTAAGCATAACCTTTCATTTCAAGTACACAATTAAGGAATAAAACAAATCAGTAAAAGGATACGGACGGCTCTCAAGAGCCCATTTCCACGCTTATATTCTTGATCCAATCTCATTGACTCTCCGTCAACGTTTATGAGTACCAACCGTAGAACCCACTTCACTCCCACTCCTTCCACCAAACATACCCCAACCGGGCCCGCACTCCAATCAGTAGCGTTTGGTAATACTCGAGTATACCGGAACCAAGAGTCTCATTACTACAAGATTCCCCAGTACAGTCCCCGTGGCATGTCAATTTTCACGACCAAGCCCTCGCCGGCTCGATTCAATTGACTACCTACGGGGTTGAGCTCAGTAATACAGTAAGGCCGTTGGATAGTCGTCCAAACGACACCAAATCAGTTTTCCATGAATGGAATTCAATATCTCATATAGCAAGTGCAGTATTTCAGTAAAACGGTAATCAGTCATTAACGGTATCACAAGGGGTGAGGGCGGTCAAGTACACCCTCACCTCAATCAATTCCAATAGCCAAATAAACCGTCAAGGCATCAAAATCACATATAGCAAAGCCACATTGTAACATTCAAGTGAGTAGTATACTCACCACTCAAGTAGGTGATGTTTCAAGCACCGTCGTTAAACGAACGTTGTGCACCACCGTCACTTCCTAGAACATGCAAACAAGTGCAATGAGACTCGATAACGAGTCATAAAGCAATGCCAATCATCATCCCAATAAGGTTTCATATGCATATATAAGCATTATAGCAAACCAGAAATTTCAGCAATGCACTCACTTGACCTCACTAAAAAAAACAGTTTTCGTCCTCCTTTTGCGGTAATGGCACAAAATGTGCTACGCTTATCGGATGAGGGTGCAAGACCCACCATATCGAAGATAAAAGACAGGGCTACAACAATGTAGAAGGCCACTCAGTCCAAATCCTAGCACAACTAGGTCAAAAGGCAGAATACCAAACCAGAACCGTAATTGCAGGTTCACAAATCACACTATGCTGTAATTGGTCCAACTCAGTCTATACAGGTCCAAATACATTGATTCCAAAGGCATATGATAGCTAAGACATCAAGATACATTTCATCAGAAGACACCAACCTCCAAATCCAAAGCCATTCCAGTCAAAACAGATGATTACCATCACAGTTCGCACATTCTGATCACCCAGAACAGCAACAGTAAAAATGACATATCTCACTCTGTACTACTCCAAATGACCTGAAATTTTACAGGCATCTCAAACGCATCAATACCTACAACTTTCATGTTTTAAGAAAAGGCCAATTCGGCCTCTAACCATATGATCCAAAACCGGACAGAAAAGGGGGTTATGAAACCCTAACTTGTCACATTCAATCCAAACCCAAAATTGGTTGCAATTTCCTATCATTTACATCCACTAGAGTCATAACCCCTCATTACAAACCATCATAAATAACCACAACCTCATGATCACATTAAACCAGAAAATTCCTCAAAAAAATAAAAATTTCACCAATTCATTCCAAACCAAGAAATAAACCACAATTTTCAACACTATAGCCACCATTAGGCACAAATTAAACATCATTAGGTGTAAGAGGAAGTGTAATCATCACTTACCTAGTAAACAAGAGAGAGGAAGTTGTAGAACACCTTAGCTTCTCCAAAAACTTCACCAAACAACTCACTAGCACCTAAAGGAAAGCTTTTATGGAGTAGAAACTAGTTTAGGCAAGTGGTTTGGTTGATTTGAGCTAGAGAATTGCCAAACTTTGAAGAGGTTTTTCTTCCTTCTTTGCTAGGGAGAGAGTCGGCCACAAGGAGGTAAGAAAAGAATGAATTTTTGGTTAATTTGTGAGATATTTAACCAATGGGTCAAAAGTCAAAAACATGAATAGTTTTCCATAAAGTCCACCCAATGATATTGTGACACTTGGCACTTCTTTAAATGCATTTCTATCCTTTGGTCACCTCTCACATCAATCACTTCACCTCCTCTACTTATCTCTTAACACCCGATAAATTTCAACCAGTATCCGAAACTCAACCTAAACGGCCGAATTTTTCCAAACTTCTCGCACTAGTGGGGCCCACGTCCATAATCTATCCGTAATTTTTCAAAAACTATCCAATGCTAGAAAAATCATCTAAAAACTATACTTACTCACAAAATCCACCAAGAAAATTTTCTAAGCCAGAAAATGCAGAAAACATGCAATTAAAGGGGAAAAACCCTAGGAAAAACATTAAGGGAAAAATACGGGTTCTCACAGTGTAGCCTTACAATTTCGTCCATGTACAGTCGGGCCAACTTGTCCAGGGAATATTTCATGTTCACCGGCAAGAAATGGGCCGACTTGGTTAAGCGATCAACGATCACCCAAACGGCATCGTGTCCTCTTTGCGTCCTTGGTAAATCGGAAACGAAGTCCATTGTGATATTTTCCTACTTCCACTCGGGTATCTCCAAGGGTTGTAACAAACCCGATGGTTTTTGATGCTCTGCTTTCACCTGTTGGCAAACGAGACATTTTTGCACATACTGAGCGATTTCCCTTTTCATATTGTCCCACCAATAGGTTCCTTTCAGGTCCTGATACATCTTGCTGCTGCCCGGATGAATTGTATACTTGGACCGATGAGCTTCCTCCAGAATTTCCGTTTTCAACGATTCCTCCTTGGGTACCACTATTCGGTTTCGATATTTCAAAATGCCCTCAGGACTAAAATTGAAGTCCGTTGTTTCTCCCTTCTCCACTTTCTCTCTCCACTTCCGTACCATCAAATCTTCGTTTTGCGTCTCTTTAATGCGTTCCAGTAGAGTGGAGGTCACCCTAACATTGCTAAATAGCACCTTATGGCTCCCAAGACAGGGTCTCCACTCACAGACGGATTCTAATAAGTCCCACTCTTTAATCATCAACCCTGCTACTTGCACCTTACGACTCAAGGCATCGGCTACCACATTTTCCTTTCTCGGATGGTTGTTGATGGTGCAGTCGTAATCTTCCAAAAATTCCATCCACCGTCGTTGCCTCATGTTCAGTTCCTTCTGGGAGAAAAGGTACCTAAGACTCTTATGATCCGAGTACACTTCAAAGGTCACCCCATATAGGTAATGCCTCCACTTTTTCAGAGCAAACACAACCGCGGCTAGTTCCAGATCGTGGGTCGGGTAATTCTGCTCGTGAAGCTTCAACTTCCTAGAGGCAAAAGAAATTACATTACGGTTCTGCATCAAAACACACCCTAGGCCTTCTCGCGACGCATCTGCATACACCGCGAACCCGTCCACTCCATTTGGCAAGACCAGTACTGGAGCCGTGGTCAATCTTCTCTTTAATTCCTGAAAACTTGTTTCGCATCGGGCGTTCCAAATAAATCGACCATGCTTCTTTGTCAAGTCAGTTAAAGGTCCTGCTAATTTGGAGAAATCTTTAATGAAACGTCGGTAGTACCCAGCTAGCCCTAGAAAGCTACGAATTTTCGTGGGATTTTCTGGTCTCCTCCAATTCGTCACGGCCTCTACCTTTGCCGGGTCCACCGAAATACCTTCATGGGAGATGACGTGCCCTAGGAATGCTACCTTCTCCAACCAAAACTCGCATTTACTAAACTTGGCGTACAACTGATGTTCCCTTAACGTCTGTAACACCACTCTCAAATGCTCCTCATGCTCCTCGCGTGTCTTAGAGTAGACCAAAATGTCATCAATGAACACAATGACAAATCGGTCTAGATAGGGTTTGAAAACCCTATGCATTAGGTCCATAAAGGCGGCGGGAGCATTGGTCAGTCCAAAGGGCATAACGGCGAACTCGTAATGCCCATATCTCGAGTTGAAAGCAGTTTTCGGTATATCCTCCTTTCTAATCAACAACTGATAATATCCTTGTCGGAGGTCCAACTTGAAGAAGACCACTGCTCCTTGCAGCTGGTCGAACAACTCGTCGATGTGGGGCAGTGGATATTTATTGTTGATCGTAACATTGTTCAGCCCCCGGTAGTCAATACACATCCTCAAGGTTTCGTCCTTTTTCTTCACAAATAGGACAGGAGCTCCCCAAGGAGACCCACTCTCCTGAATGAATCCCCGCTCCAAAAGATCTTGCAATTGCAACTTAAGCTCCTTAAGTTCCGCAGGCGCCATTCGGTAAGGGGTTTTTGAGATAGGTGAGGTTCCAGGTAACAGATCTATTTGGAATTCTATCTCCCGTTCTGGAGGTAAAGCTACTAACTCATCAGGGAATACATCCGGAAATTCCCTCATTACGGCCACGTCTTCCACTTTTAACTTATCTGTAGGGGTGTTAATCAAAAAGGCCAAAAATCCTTGCGCCCCTCTACTTATCAGTTTCCTAGCTCGAATGCCCGAAATTAAAGCAGATGAGGCTAACCTACCCCTTATATCCAACCTTAAGGTTGCCTCGCCAGGAATGCGAAATTCTACCACCTTCGTTTTACAATCCAGTTGGGCGTTATATTTGGCTAGCCAATCCATACCCAGAATCACGTCATACCCTGTAATGGATAAGCTTATCAGGTCTCCTACAAATCGCTTTTCACCTACCCATACATCACAATCCCTATAAACCATACTAGTCACCAAACGTTGATTTCCCGTGGGTGTACTAACTTCTAGGTCATATGGTAAACTAGCAGGTTTTATATCGATGCCACACATGAAATCAGGGTTAACAAACGAATGAGTGGCACCAGGATCAATTAAAACTTTGGCAAAGCGGTGGAAAATAGGGATCGTACCTTCTACGACCTCTGAAGACTCTGGGACCTAATGGGGCTCTAAGGAATACACCCTAGCTGGCACTTTAGGTTTGGACCCATCTCCCTTTGCTGGTCCAGCATTGGTCCTCGGCAGTGGTTGGCTTCCCTTTCCATCTTGTTTCAGGACCGGGCAAGTAGCCAATTGGTGGTCTGCGCTTCCACAACGCAGACATTTGCCTTGTTTCCTCCAGCAGTTATCTTCGGTGTGGTTTGGCTTCCCGCAATGCCCGCAGGGACCGCGAGGTGCTGAAGCCGAGCCACTCTGAGCATTTCCCCTTGGTCCTCGCCCAGCTTGGGCACCCCTGAATGAAGTCCCTCTACCAGAACCAGATTGTCGACCACCTCCCGTTCCTCGTTCAAATTTAGAGGGAGTGCTCTTCTCACCCTGTCCAGAACTACTCCCAGGAAAGCCACGCTTCTTCGCCTGGAAGTTCCGGACCTGCAACCGTGCACTTTCAACTCGTTGGGCCTTTTCTACAACCTCGCTAAACGCAGTGATTTGAGCCACCGCGAGGTCTTTCTGAATCTCAACATTCAAACCCTGAATAAAGCGCCGAATCCGTCGTTGTTCCGTCATGATTAACTCAGGCGCAAACTTGGACAGGCGGGTGAATTGACTCTCATATTCCGCCACAGTTTGAGCCTCTTGGCGGAGCCTAATAAACTCGTCCTTCTTCCTCTCTTGGACTAGAGGAGGGAAGAACTTCGCATTAAACTCTCGAATAAAGTTCACCCAAGTCCTGGGCGTCTGCTCCCGTTCCCATTTCTGTCGGATCACGTTCCACCAGGAACGGGCCGCCCCCTCAAGCTGGAACACGGCAAAGGTCACCTGCCATTCGTCAGGGTAGTGTAGGGTTGCAAATATATCAACCATCTTTTCAAGCCATCTTTCGGCAACGTCCGGGTCGGGTCCCCCAACAAACTTCGGCGGAGCGAACTTTTGGAAGCGTTCGAGAGCTCTATCTTCGCTCTCGACATGATGGCCAGGGTTTCTGGGGTTTCCAGGGTTAGGGTTTGGGTTCTGGGCTTGTTGCTGCACTACTTGTGCTAATAGGTTTGTCATTTGCTGCATAGCAGCAGCTATCTGCACATTAGGGTCGGCTTGGGGTTCAGGATCGGGTCCAGCCGAGGTTTCCCCCGTACCCCTAACCGGTGTGGGTTGTCTAGTTCCGCGCCCACGTCCCCGACTACTCCGAGTACCTTCCATAAGGTTTACTTGGTCTAGGAAAGAATACTAAACCAAAGTAGTAACAAGGCATGTAAGTAACATGCGAAACTTTCACATTAACACATATTGATACATTGCAAACATGATCACAAACATATATATATATATACAGCGAAGCAAGATCAAGCCACACACATATATACAATCAGTCGAGTCAAGTACAGGCAAGTCAGAAACAAACATAGACGATCCCCCGAGGAATGGCCTTATCAAAAGAAATTTACACGTAGCTAATCCAACAACCAAAATGATTAGCTAAGGCTCTATCCCTAACCCTATGTACATCCAAAAACCACCAAACTATCCAAAAGAAGCCTAGAAGTCAAGGCCTAGTCAGTTGCCGGGCTCTGGGACCCAGGCGACGGGGTAGACTCCTCCCCAGCCTCGGCCCCCGCACACGAAGCCTCATCGCTATACTCCTCAAGGCCGTCGTCACAAAGATTAAGGATCGACTCAGCGCGACCCCTGACCTTACGAGCTCGCTTAATCTCGCGCTCTCGTGCCTCCCTCAGTTGAGCGCAGAGGTCGTCAACCCTATCCTCGACCTCAAGCACGTCGTATTCTAGCTCTTTAATACGTGCAGCTTGCTTCTCGTTGGTCGCCCTATCCTGGATCGCCTCAACCTCAAGTCGAGCATTCTCTCTGGCCAATACCTTACGCTCCTTGTCCAGAGCAAACACGAGAGCGTTCGGATAGGCATACTTCTCTTTACACGCGCACCGTCGGAGACGGTTAGACGGGCTCCAACGAATAACGGCCCCTCCCGGCCGTATCTGATATGGGATCATGGGGAGTGCTCTGCGAGGTCTCACTCCCGAAGGACTAGCACTAGAGTCACCCTGTCCGGCCATCCTACACCACAAGAACAATGAACCATAAATATAAGCTTAAAGGCCATAAACAACAAATCCTCAAATCAGGCATTCCTATAACACCCAGGCTAATTCAAACCTAGGCTCTGATACCACCTGTGACAGTTCTCAGGGTCACATCACGGGGTACCTATCAGCTTGCCACCCGCACGCGGGCATCCCCTACGGAGAGTTTCGCTTCGTGACTCTTCACGAACGAGAGGCTCGGGGCTTTTCCAGACGAAGGACTTAAAGTCCCAACTGTCGGCATATGGCTCTGATACCACCTGTGACAGCCCCACCTTCCCCTAAGGTGAACCAAAGGGGTTAGCGGACTGCCTGCCCAGCTCTCGCCAGGACTAACGAGCAGTTACACGCGATCTAAAACGTTTCGGAAAAGTAAAAGCGCGCTCGGACAAGCCACAAGTATCAAAATAACAAAATAAAAAAAAATGAAAATGATGAATAGTGCCTGGAACAGGGGAATCCGGCCGGAATCTGGCCGGATTAGCTGCCGGATTCTTGGCCGGATACTGTCCAGTGGCTAACTTCCGGATTCAAAATTTTCCCCAAGCAATCCGGCCTACAATCCGGCCAGTTTCTGGCCGGATTCCTGGCCGGATTCAGTCCAGTGCTCTTCGGTCAAAATTTTTCTTTTGCCGTTTGAAAGCCGAATCGTTCCGAAGTCCAACCAAACATGAATACATTGAAATTCAACATTTACAACCACATTGGCATGTCAAAAGCTATTCATCATGGATACACATGTTCGGTTTGCCAATCAAAAGATGAACCCAATACACATTAGGGTTTCATGCAAAGAGCTATTCAAAATAGACATATACATGGCTCAATTTGGCAACCAACAAGTATGATCTTCCAAAATGATCATTTTTCCTGTAAGGAAAACAAATGGAACGGAGTGAGCTAACGCCCAGTGAGTTACTACCACATAAGCATCCAAGATCACATAAGCATAACCGTTCATTTCAAGAATGCAAAGAAGAAGCAAAACAAATCGGTAAAAGGATACGGACGGCTCTCAAGAGCCCATTTCCACGCTTACATTCTTGATCCAACCTCATTGACCCTCCGTCAACGTTAAAAGTACCAAACCGTAGACCTCACTTCACTTCCATTCCTTCCACCCAACATACCCCAACCGGGCCCGCACTCCACACAGTAGCTTTAGGTGATACTCGAGTACACCGGAACCAAGGGTCTCATTACCACAAGATTCCCATTTCAGTCCCCGTGGCTAGTCAATTTTCACGACCAAGCCCTCGCCGGCTCGATTCAATTGACTACCAACGGGGTCGAGCTCAGTAATGCAGTAGGGCCGTTGGATACTCGACCAACCGACACCCAAACAGTTTCCCATGAATGGAATCCAATAACTCATATAACAAGTACAGTAATACAGTGAAACGGTAAACAGTCATTCACAGGAATAAAAGGAATGAGGGCGGTCAAGTACACCCTCACCCTAATCATTTCCAATAGCCAAACAAGCCTTCAAGGCATCACAATCACATATAGCAAAGCCACATTATAAGCATCCAAGTGAGTAGTATACTCACCACTCACGTAGGTGAGGTTTCATGCACCGTCGTCCAAAGTACGTCGTGCACTAACGTCACGCCCTAAAACACGTAAACAAATACCATGAGACTCGATAACGAGTCATAAAGCCATGCCAATCACAACCCCAATAGGGTTTCATATGCATATATAAGCATAATAGCAAACCAGAAATTTCAGCAATGCACTAACTTGACCTCAAAAAAAAAAACAGTTTTCGTCCTCCTTTTGCGGTAATGGTACAAAATGATCTACGCTTATCGGATGAGGGTGTAAGACCCACCATCTCTAAGCTAAAAGACAGGGCTACAACAATGTAGAAGGCCACTCAGGCCAAATCCTAGCACAACTAGGTCAAAAATGCAGAATACCAAACCAGAACCGTAATTGCAGGTTTACAAATCACACTATACTGTAATTAGTCCAACTCAGTCTATACAGGTCCAAATGCATTGATTCCAAAGGCATGTGGTAGCTAAGACATCAAGCTACATTTCATCAGAAGACACCAACATCCAAATCCAAAGAAATTCCAGTCCAAAGAGACGATTACAAGCGCAGTTCGTACATTCTGATCAACCCAGAACAGCAACAGTAAAATCGACATATCTCATTCTACACTACTCCAATTGTCCTGAAAGTTTACAGGCACCTCAAACACATCAATACCTACAACTTTTATGTTTTAAGAAAAGGCCAATTCGGCCTCTAACCATATGATACAAAATCGGACAGAAAAGGGGGTTATGAAACCCTAACTTCCTCAAATTCCTTCCAAACCCAAAATTGGTTGCAATTACCAATCATTTACATCCACTAGAGTCATAAACCATCAATTCCCATCATCAAAGATATCCACAACATCACATTCATATTAAACCAGAAAATTTCTCAATAAATTGAAAACTTCATCATGTCATCCAAAAGCAAGAAATAAATCACAAATTTCAGCACTTTAGCCTCCACTAAGCACACATTAAGCATCATTAATAGGAGGAAGGTCAAACACCACTTACCTAGTAAACAAGAGAAGAGGAGTTAATGGACACCTTAGCTTCCTTGAACACTTCCACAAACTCACTTACTAGCACCAAATGGAGGGATTTTATGGAGTAGAAACCAACTTAAGCACTTAGTTTGGATGATTTGAGCTAGTTGGAAGCTTAAAATTGGAGAAGTTTTCTTTCTTCTTGAGCTTAAGATGGCCGGCCAACATGGAGAAAGAAAGAGTGAATTTTTAGTCAATTTTTGAGATATTTAATCCAAGGGTAAGAAAGGTCAAAACAATGAATAGTTGTCTTAGGCTTCCTCCACTCACAAAGTGACATGTGTCACTTCATTAAATGCATTTCTATCCTTTTGTTTCCTCTCACATCAATCACATCTCATTCTCTACTTATCTCTTTACACCCGATAAATTTCAACCAGTATCCAAAACTTAAGCTTATTGGCCGAATTTTTCCGAACTTTTTGCACTAGTGGGGCCCACGTCCATAATATATCCGTAATTTTTCAAAAACTACCCAATGCTAGAAAAATCATCTAAAAACTATAATTACTCATAAAATCCACCAAGAACATTTTTCTAAGCCAAAAATGCAGAAAACACGCAATTAAAGGGGAAAGACCCTAGGAAACTTATTAGGGAAATACGGGTTCTCACACGTAACACAATAAGAAATCTAAACAAGTTTCAAATAGGACAAATGGAACTAAATTCGGAGTTTTGAGCATTGATAAATAATAGTCTGAAGTCGGCTGGAATTTGGGCACAAATCAGAAATTTTCCAGATTTGAAAAGCAAACTTTGTAGCATCATTTGGATATCAAAAGGTTGTTGAAATAACACCAAATTTTGTACACTTAAACCTCTATATGTGGACTACCCTTGTATCAAATTTTATGCAAAAACTTACGTGGGAAGGCAGTTAACAAAATGACTGAAGTTCGTAAAATGTTTCAAAGCAAATCTGTCTTCTTGCTTTCCTTTCTTTTCAAAACATTTTGTACCATGAAATCAGTCCCATTTTGGTTCATTTTTGAAACCAAGGTCCTAGAAACATCTATTATATATTTGGTAGGTGATTGACACCAAAATGTTCGAAACAACATGTCCCAAATCAAATTAGACCAGCCGGCTAGCAAGAAGGAAGGATTTTCCAGATTTACAGCTTTGCCACAGTTTGAAAATTGAAACATATCTCACTCAATACAACTTGAAATTGAGAATAGTTAGTGGCGTTGGAAACTAGATTAAAAAAGATACATTTCATCAGAAGAAGCCATTTTGAAAATCAGTTCATAGGTAGTTCACAATTTAAGCAACAAGACACAGCTTACCACTGTCATTCGAACAGAATAGTAGAACAGAACAGGAAACTTTGGTGAACTACTACGGTTTACTCAGTTCGAACTAGATGGTGAATTTTATATTGTTGGAAAGCTATAAATGTCTAGTTTCAAATGCCACAAACAGCACTTGATTTTGACCTTTGTATGGAGAGATATGTTCAATTAAAGAGACACTGTTCATCAGCCCAGAACACATTTTCCAGTTTGCCTTTCATTTCAAAATTTCAACTTTTACTCAACCAAATCAATTTATTTTTAGTAGAAACTTTCTACACACCATATACAACATATATACATCAGTTTAAAAGTCATTTGAGCAACAAAAATTCGAACCAAAGCTTCAAGAAAAACAGGGCAGATTTTCGGCTAAGCTTTCTATGCAATTTCTTTGGTTTTCCTTTCACTTTTCCAACAAATCTCATCTTGTTTATCACATAATTAACACAAACAACACTTATCATCATCATATCAGTCCTATATTATCAAGGTGGGATTTCATAGAACCCACTCCTACCATTTAAACCCAACAACAACAATAACAATGAAGCTACAAACTTCCTAGCAAAGATCAACCCACTAAATCCAAGATTAGATAGTTGGATGATTACCTCCTCTTCCTTTGAGTGAAATTAGAAATTTTGCATCTCTAAGACCTCAAGACAAACCGTGAGATGATGCTTCCTTCCTAGTCCAAGTGAATCTCCAAGTGAAGTGGAAGTTGTGTGGTGAATTTAAGTGAGAAATGGTAGCACAAAGTGAGGTGAAATGAAGTGGAGCTCTCCTTCTTCTTCCTTGGAGAATTTCGGCCAGCAAGATGAGAGGACAGAGAGTGTGCAGCTGATAACTAAAGCTTCTCTTGGAAGCTTGGATACTTGGGGCCAAAGTTTGTCTCAAAAGTCAACTACCAAAAGTTTCGTGCAGGCGCGTTTCGTGTCCGTTTTCTCTCGGGTTTGTTTCACTTGTACACTATACCTTTAATGTACTTCCTTTAACATTATAATTATTCACTTTTAATATTTTAAAATAAGTTTCTTAATCTCCACTTAGCCGTTCCGACTCGATATACGTGAATTTTCGATTCGCGGGCGATAAAGCGAAATTTTTTGAACTCATTCACCACTAATGCCTCAATTAACTTTTCTTAGTCTATTATTATTCATTCTTAATTCTCCAAGACTAATACACTCTCGGATCGAATTTACCTCAAAAAACGTGTACTTGTTATTCCTTACCGAACGAGCCTCCGAAAAATAAATTTTTCTAACGAAACGTTTTAAAAACGTAAGTGAGACATTGTTTTGTGTAAATGAATTTAAAATGGTTGAAATAAATTATTCGGAGAAAACGGGTGAATAAATAATTAATTAAGCTATTAAAATAAGATTAAAATAAGTAAAAATTCGGATCCTCACATCCTTCCCTCCTTAAAAAGAATTTCGTCCTCGAAATTCACACTTAGGATAATATCATATTTCTTAAGAGTTATATTTATCAAATCGATCAACAACTTATGCTTTCCAACTCATATCTCACAATTTCCATTCATCCAATTAGCAATCAACTTTAATTTCCCCAATAGGCATTTGACTTCCAAGTCGTAGGACAAGCGATCACATTTGATTTATACCATTCATGAAACTAGGGTTTACACAAGAATAATTGGCTCCAGGGTCAATTAAAACTCCAGTTTAAAAGATTCAATCTTGTAGTTCAAAACTCGAATAGAGTGATATATTTTCAATAGAAGACTAAGCTTACCAAAATTTTCGGACTTAATTTGTCCAAATCAAGTCAATCATAACATGCGAGATAAAATCGAGGGTTTTAATGTATTTTGGATATGTATGTGACAGAATACGATTCAAAATTTCAAAATTAGGGTTAAAGATACAAACTTTTCTTCATGATCTGAAACTAAATTTTCTTAGTAAGAAATTTCAAATAATGTGTTTTGCCACCTTCATCAATACATATTGCAATTTCCTCAGATACGTTTAAGAAGATTACTCATGCAACTCAATGCGTGGATATTAAAACACATATATATTAAATAACATCTACATGGAGGATATTTCAAAAATTCTCTCAAAATTTTGAGTTAAGAGCTGCGTTTGAGTAAACGTATACTCTAGAAAACACTTTTAAGAAAGATAAGTAAACATGCAAGTTCATATATGCATAAACTTCAATCCAACACCTTTGTCACCCTTTACCTCTAATTCGAGAGCTAACTTTAATGGTACATAAAACTCTGTCATTTTTACTCTCCAATTCACAGTAAATATTCATTCTTATTCTTAAGGAAAGATCCGAGCCTAAGCTCTGCCTGATTTTCAATTCTTAGGCGAGTTCAAAATGTATATACATATATTTAGATATTTGCGGGAAAAAGGAATAGCAGGCATATAATTACATATAATAATGGTCAAGAAAAATTGAAAGTACTTTTATTCAATTAAAACAATTAGGTAATGAATTCAAGTCTCCTCAAGAATAACCAACGCAATATTTTGGAAGTTCAAACGTTCATAAAAATTGAAACATATGCATAGGACCAATCACAAGATACGTGTAGAACAATTATTAAAATTTTCAGATGAGAGAACCTCACTAGGTACCCAACTAAGTCAATCCTTTAAAACACTGGTAGGTCTAATCTTCTCGTTCATTTCCGACTCATATCAAACACTAAGATCCTCTTGAGTTACATAGGACCATCCATTAATCTTTCTCTACCTCTCTCTCTTAATTATTGTGCCATCTTAACCAAACGACTATTGGTTTCCTGTAACTATTCACGTGAAATATCGATTTGTTTTTATTCCCCACAAATGGAGATCTCAAGTCCTTAACATTGCCCTCAACTCTTAAGTATTCGGGTACAAGAATCCAAAATAAGATAATTTACAACTCAGGCCGTACGCTCCCAAGTGTAAATCATCCAAGTTAAGATTCCTACCCAACATACATATCTAATTTTTCCCAAGTATCAAGATGAAGGGTTTATACCTATCACATTCATGATTTACAGTTTACGATCTAGAAGAGTACTTAAGCTTTTACTTATCAGATCTAGAAGAGTACTCAGCAGGTCGAGAGACGCCTAAGCCATCTTGCTCAGTTGCAAAACACAGCCCATGCCAACTTCTCCAGTGTCATTTCGCTTGGCCGTCGATCTCACCCCAGAAAAAAAGAGACAGTAATCGCTCAATTTGAAGAAGTACACTGTTTGGAGGCTCTAAGACGGCATAGCTATATAATGGCAGAGCTGCCAATACATGCTTTATAAGGACCAAGCGGCCACCAGCAGATAGCATTTTGCTTTTCCAGCCCACCAACATGTTCCGTATTTTGCAAAGTAGATGCTGGAAATGCTCGCCTTTACTTCTTCCCATGAACAACCAACAACCTAAATAGTCTAAGGGTAACTTGCGATATCCAAAGCCTATCAATCCGGATATGAAGCGGACCGTGGTCGTAGGGCACTTAGATGAGGGGACGAAAAAACTCTTACTTGGATTAACTCTTTGCCCGGATCCTTTCTGATAAATTTCTAGAAAACTCTGTAATGCTATCAATGTTCACCTATCGCCCCTCGTGAAGATGACTATGTCGTCAGCAAAAGCTAGATGAGAAATCTAAATAGCACTCCTTGGTTGTGCGTAAGGTTGGATTTTCTGTGTTGTACACAAAGCAATTAGCCCTCAACTTAGAGCCTCTGACACCAGGATAAAGAGAAATGGAGATAGCGGGTCGCCTTGCTTTAATCCTTGAGTAGCCTGGAAAAAACCATTCGGCTTCCTATTAATGAGGACTGAAAACCAAGAAGTTGTCAAATTGTTCGTAATTAATGCCACGAAACGGGGCTGGAAACCAAATTTTAGGAGGAGACCAGATAGGAAACTCCAAGACACCCGATCAAAAGCTTTCATCATATCAAGTTTAAGTATTAGGTTATGGCCGCGCACCTTCCTGTCAATGTCGGCCACCAGTTCCTGCACCACTAGGATGTTATCGGAGATTTCTCTGCCCTGAACAAAAGCTGATTGTTCAGGCGATATGATAGTGGGTAGAATCGATTTCAGCTGATTGCTAAGGATCTTCGTAAGAATTTTATTGATAAAAGTGCACAAGCTTATTAGCCGGAAGTCCGAGAAAGATTGCGGCGAGTCTTTTTTAGGGATTAGAACTATATGAGTCCTGGTAATGCTTTTCGGGATGGGGACTCTGCACATGAATTCTGTAGCTGCTTGAAAAAACATCGCCTCCTATTATATCCCAGCAGTGGGTAAAGAAGAGACCCGAGAATCCATGTAAGGTAAGTTCCTGCAAGAGCCTGTCATTTGTCGCTTCGGTCACCAAAAGTGGAATATTCTGCAATAAGCTTTGAGTATCTTGCTCATCAACCACAATCGGCGTAGACAAGAGGCCCCGGAGGTAGTTAATTGCTTCAGTGCCAATTTCTTCTTCGTCTTGAATGCATATACCTAGCGAATTTTTGATTTGGCGGATGGTGAGTTTGGCCTGCTTATCAAGAAGCGCAGAGTGGAAGTACCGTGTGTTAGAGTCTCCCTCTTGCAGCCATTTGACGCGTGCCTTTTGTTGCCAGAAAGTCTCCTCATCAATCAGGCACTTAAGTAAGGTGGCTTTAGCGAGACTCCATTGTTCTCTCATCTCGTCTGTGTCTTCCTCCTCTAGCCGAATCTCCTTTTGCCGGACTTGCTCTTCCGCCACCGAGGTATTGTCAAAAATGTTCCCCAATACTTGCCTGTTCCATTCACCTAGGGCCTATTTCACCATTTCAGCTTTTGCGCGAAGAGAAACATGCCATTGCCTTCCATGGGTTGCGTCCAATTGTGCTTTGCCACATTCAAGAAATTCGAGTGTCGAATCCACATCTGTTGGAACTTAAAAGATCCCCTCCCCCTTGCACGATCATTTGCAATATTCACCAATAGAGGGCTATGGTCAGATGTTGCCCTGTTGAGGTGGTGGAGTATCGTATTGGGAAACAGCTGCTGCCATGCTGCATTCATTAGGACTCTATCCAGGCGCTTCCAGACACGTCGACCTTGGCAAATACCTGCCCAAGTAAATCGACTCCCAGTGGCCGTCACAGTTTTTAACCCACTAGAAGAAATGCAATCCGCGAAGTCATTCATGGCTGCTATTAACTTATGACCAAGCAAATATATAAAAAATTAGAAAATATAATGACGTGCAAAGCACGTGAGTATTACTAGTACTCTATATAAAAATACCATGAGTCTTGATACTTTAAAGTGTAAGGAAAAAGTTGTGTTAATTTTCATTATATCCAAACTACCCTTCATCCATTAATCACACCCATTGTATTTAAATTGCGATAATATTTACTAAAGCGTAACATTGAATTTGAGTTATGATAAATAATGATGGTAATTAAGATAAAATATCTAAATATAAAACTCTTTGACTACTATTGCAGTCCACCTAAAATTTTACTTTGTATATATATTTTATTTAATACAAATATCATTATCTTTACTATAAAAATTTGCTCTTAGGACATAGGAATCCTTGCTTGTGCTTTATGTGTGTTTTTCTAATGAAGTCTACTAAAATTAAAATAAAATACAAGTGAAGTAAAATCAACAAAAAAAGTGAAAAAAAGGTATGCGTAACTATCTATCCCAATAAAATTTTAATTAACAAAAATTAATACAGAAACAACTAGATGTGGTGTATAAGTTATATTCCATTATTAGTAAAAATGACACTCAAAAAATATAAAGAGTCATATGCAAAGAATTTGTGTCTATTCAAATTAAGAAACATGCATCTAATTTCATATTGAACCATTTCATTAAATCACTTACAAATTCAACTCATGTTACATGAAAATAATAATGGTAGAACATGGAAATATTTATGCAAGACCTAAGTTTTACTATGAGAATTTAGGCACCCAAGTCTAAGGGAAAAATAAAACTGTTCATATATTCCACATATAAATTGATCAACCTATTCTAACTCTATAATCTCTCCTATAACAATTTTTTTAATTTAATCCCCAAACAAATAGGTAAGTAAAGGTATTCACATTGTCCATATTGTTTCAAATATTGATACTATGTCAAAGTCTATAAATTAATTACCCTATTCTAACTCTATTATTACAATTTGTTTGTCTTAGCAAAAAAATAGTACTTAAGCAAATTTATAGATATTGCCATATTGTTTGAAATATTAATGCTTATGATAAATCATTTAGTATTCTAGTGAAATCTTTCTTTTTTAAAGTGTTATAGTTTGATGGTTCCAATTCACATTTTTGCTGGAAAGTGAGTTTGTTAGGAATAGGAGGAAGAGAGGGATAGTATAAATTTGTATTATGATAGTTAAGTTAGAATTAGATAATGAATATAAAATAACTCATTTACTCTTATTCCTTTTTCAAATTGATGTTACATTTTAACGTTTACAATTTAAGTGTAATGATATTAAATATGTACAGTAAGTTTGATAAAACATGATTGAATTGATATTTGTTTGCTAGAGTTAAAAGATAAAAATTCTCTGAAATCTTAAAAAAAAAAGTCAGTTGTTGACTTAATGCATTCAAAAGAAATGATTAATGACAATGCAAATTATCAGAATACTATAGCATGCATTGGACAATCAAAATTATAAAAAAAAATTTAGTGTCTAATGATACTACATTTTGTGATAGTAAAATCACGTGCAAAACATGTGAAGTATTATTAATGTATGAATGTGAAGGGTAATTAAACAAACACTGTCCAGACATCTAGTTTTTTTTTTGTATGTATGTATAGAAGTGTTATAATTTTGTGAAAGTTTGCCAAGAAATCTAAAAAAAATATAATGATCAGTGGAAATGAAAAAAGTTAAATCATGTTTTTGTCTGAAAATATCTGCAAAACATACAACTCGTTATCTAGTCAAAGTTCTTTTAGTTTTCAACAATTCTCAAGTACCTCGATCATAAAATCCAAAAACAAAAATGGAAAAAATGATATGGAGGATTTTTCAATATCAAAACATATGTAAAGTAAGATAGCACTTACATCCTCTAGCTTTTGGATGTCCTGAAATGGTAATCCAAATCGTAGTGTAAAATCAAGGTTATCAACTAGAGTACCCAAGGTCAAAGTCTTTTGCTTCACTATTAAACTTCAATTAATTATCCACGAATCATTAGAAGAAAAATTAGTTTGGTAACATTAAAAAAATTAATCTTAGAGGGATTTTTTAAGTTCGTTGATTGACCATTATCAATATAAATAGTATAAGAGCCGAGGAGCTCTTTAGCTTTGAATCAATTTTTCATCGGCCCTTGTGCTATTCAC
Organism: Coffea eugenioides; assembly: GCF_003713205.1. Taxonomy (NCBI): domain Eukaryota; kingdom Viridiplantae; phylum Streptophyta; class Magnoliopsida; order Gentianales; family Rubiaceae; genus Coffea; species Coffea eugenioides. The sequence continues at coordinate 26,614,992 of NC_040035.1, forward strand.
GTGCCTTGAACAATTGATGCGATGTCATTTTGACTTGTAGTTTCTAAACAAAATTCAGTTCATAGTTCTTAAACAAAACTTATCTTTTTTCTTGATAAGTGCATATTTTGTGTGTTTTTAGTGTGTTTTATTACTTAGTTTTGGAGTGTTTTAATTATTTTTATAGCTAATTAACTAAGTTTCTAGTGAAAATATACATTTTATGGTTTAAGTATCAAAAAATGCATTTCTATGGATTTTAATGGTAAAAACTTCCTGTTTTTATAGGTTTAATGATTCAATCATCAAATAGAGTGAAATGAAAAGATAATTGGATGATTGATGATGATTTGAAGTGATTTAAAAAGAATATGAAGTGCCAAATACTAAAGAGAAGAAATGCAATTAAGTATAAAACAGGAAAAGTTAGACAGCTTTGACACCTGCTGATATTTTGGCTATATCTTGAGTTACAAGCATCAGATTAGGTGATTCTTATGTCATTTTGAATCTAATACATAGCTCTACATTTCTTAGAAAGATATCAAAATCCGGTTCATGAGTTTTATAAGTCAAAATGGTGACCTGCAGAGTGAATAATTACCATATTAAAGGGAGTACCTTGGAAAATTAGTGCACGAGTGTATCAAACCCGAAAGAAAACGGTGGTACGAAACCCTCGTGCGACCACTAGTGAGAGTTGACTTTTTGCACGCAACTTAAAGTAGCTTTTCTTCATTCTTTCTCCCTAAGTTTCACTACACAACCACTCCCTCACCATCTCTCATTCTTGGCCAGCCAAGGGTAAAAGTGTGAGAACCTGAAAATTTTCACATTTGTTCTATGCATTATTTTATTTCTCACTTCCCTTTTCTAGAAATTTGCTATCCATTTTTATAAGGAGAGTTTTCATTCTATATATATGAGTATGTGTTGTGTATATCAAGTGTAATTGTGTGAGGATGTAGGTCTTTTTGTCGGAAGAACGGACGAGCGTGTCGTTTAAATTTGGAAAAAAGAAAAAATTTTGATGGCAAAATTTTGTACCAAATGATGTGTCAGCTCCGGCAACCAACTTTGACTGGCTGTTTTCCTTCATTTTTATCTTGTTTTTGGCTGAATTTGGTCTTCATTTTTGCTCCTTCTTGGCCGGCTGTTTTGAGAGAGAAAACAAGTGAGAAAGTTCTTCATTTTTTGGCTTCAATCTTTGTTCAAATCTTGAGTTTTAACCGGTGAAATCACAAACTACTCCGTACAAGTGTACACTAAGGAGGAATAAAGGCTGTGGTGGAGTGATTTTGGAGGGGGAAAGACTAAGCTACCATTTTCTTTGAGGTTCTAAGGTATTTTGCTATGAACTTCTCTCTTTGCTTCTAATAGTTAGAAATTAGTCGCTTGTGATTGCCACTTTGGTAGCTTTATACAAGATTTCTTGGATTGAAGTGGTGATATGTGGATTTTCAGTTTTATAGTGAATTTTTCTGCCCATATATGAAGGTTAAAGGCTAGCCATGATTTACTAGTTTTGATATGTGGAATATCTAGTGTTTTAGTGCTAGTTTACTGTCTAAAGAAATTTCTGGTTTGTGTGCATAATTTCACATTTAGGGGTTCCAATTTTGGTGTAATTGAGATTAGTTTTGGAGCCACCAATTAGTTGTATCTTAAGGGGGTTTAATAGCCTATGATGTAAATATGCAATTGTGGTTGTTTATTGTGAGATTTGGTGTTGATTGTAGGGTGAAAAGTGAAGAAATTAAGGGGAAATGCTGTCTGTTTATTTTCTTGTAATTGGAGTAAGTAAAAGTAACGAGTGAAAGATGATTTTAGTGACAAGTTGGGTTTATTTTGCTTCGAACGACCTAGAACCTCTCGAAGGGTGGTAGATGAGTTACATTGTACTTGACCGGATATATTTTGTTTGATGAATGGGATGACCGTTTTAACCATTTTAAAACATGAGGAATAGCTACAAATATCCAGTTTTGAACTTCACTGTTTACTCATTTCTTTCTCAAACTTTCTGAGTTTAGTTTTGTGTTTGATTTCGAAAACTCTTAGTTATTCATGTCTTTGAGTCTAAAGGTACTCTTTTTATCCCAACAACCATGTATATACATTGTACTTCGGATTTCCTTCGATTCACCTAACTTTTGCTAGATGAACTGTAATATATGCTCTTGATTAATTTTAGGATTCATCAGTGATTGAGGGCATTACCCGGAGGGTAACTTTGGACGTTATTTTGCGTAAATAGGTGAGTGTTCTTTGTTTGTTATGTTTCCATTAACTATATGATTTGTTGTAGATATTTGATGAAATGATAAATATTTGCTACAAATGAATTTTGCTAGGTGAGTATGTACTTTATCGCACTCGACCTAAATGAAATGTGAAATATTCAATGTTTAAGGGGTTAAATGTTAGTTGCGCATGAATGTAAGCCGTTTGGCTAAACTGAACCCTTGTATTTCGTTGCTAGTTGACTCGAGCTAGAAGCGGACTCGGTCGGGCGATTTGATGACCCTGGGTGAAAGTTTGGTATACTCGAGTATTACCACGTTGTCGGGTGGAGTCTGGCCAATGTCCAGAAGGGGGAAGAATGAAATGAATGAACGAATGACAATGTCAATGGAGGGATTTTCACTTACAAAATGCATTTTAAAACGATTGGAGGAATAAGGAAATAAAAGGTGAATGAAAGAATGAAAGGCTCAATGTGAGCATGTATTCTTTTAATAAATGTGTTATCATTGCTTTATATTGTAACTGTTACCTGGATTACTTGTTATTACTTGATTAATGTTCTTGTTTAAGTTGATTATATGTTTGGAACCTCACTGAGCTTTTAGCTCATTTCGTTAGTTTTGTTTTCCTTAACAGGGGATGCGCGCAAGGACGAGAGATCTGTATAGACTATCATAGTCTAGTTCTTTTGAATTTATGTAATGGTTCTCGCCCAAACGCTTGGCAAGGGTTGGTTGTATGAAAAATTGGAAACCTTTGTATATTTGAGTTGTATTTCTTTTAAGATAGAAATGTATATAATTATATGTTTTAAGTTTGGAATTATTGTTACACTGGTTCTTGTGGTCTTATTTTCATTTGTACTTGAGGTGTTTGTTTGAGTCCCGGCGAGAGTTGGGCAGGCGACCCGCCGAACCCTGGTACGCCCTAGGGAAAGGTGGGACCGTCACAGGTGGTATCAGAGCCTGCTTCGTGTGGTCTCTGCGTGGAGTGAGCTTGGGCCAAGTGGTGATTAAGTGTGAAGGACTAAGTGCTCTTTTGAACATAAGCTATGAATCATGAATTGTTATAGGTTTTAAATCGTTATCATGGTATTTGAGAACAATAGATAGGTACGTCAGGTAGGAATCTCGATTGTAGATAATTTACTCTTGGGACTGGCTAGTTCGAGATGTAAATTATCTTATTTCGGATTCTTGCACCCGAGTACTCCAGAATTGATGGCGGTACTAAGTACTTGAGAATTTCATTCCGGGAAACATGAACAGGTTCGTGTTTGGCTAGAGTGAGTACAAGAGATCAACGGGCGCCTAGTTTGGATAGAAAGTGAAGTAAGAGACCGGACGGGGGTGATTTTAACTGAGTGTGGGACAACAAGTCGCGTTTTCATTCATTTTGCCCTTGTATTGTTCCTACACGTCTTTTGCCTGTGGTATGTGAATACCTACATGTATAGTACTTGCTACCTTTGACTATTTGTCTAACTTGAGATGTCTCTTTCTGTATATGGTGTGTCTCCTTGTATATTTGATGTGAGATATCTTGTTGTTTTAGTCAATTTATTTCGTTATGTACTAAATCACATTTTGGAAAAAAAAAGAGGGAGAAAAAGGGTATGGAAAGAAGACGTAGTCGCGGACGTGGTCGTGGCCGTGGGACTAAACGAGCTCAAGAGCCAAGAGAAGAAAGAGAAACAGTGGCCGAACAAGAACATGGACCGAGGGTTGAGGCCGGAGATCAAATAACGACGGCGATACAACAAATGACAAATATCCTAACACGATTGATAGATCAACAAGGCCAAATGCCAGTGAATCAACTCCGGAATCCTGAGATAGGAGAGGATAGGGCTCTTGAAAGGTTCCAAAAGTTTCTACCTGTGACGACCCCACTTCTCCCAAGGGCGAACCCAAGGGTATCGGCGGGCCGCCTGCCTAGCTCGCGCCAGGACTCAAAACCTAAAGTTCGAAAGAGCACTAAATACAATATATACAATCCCAAAAGTTATATTCACATCTTCAAAAGTCTCGAGTCAAACTACTCTAATATACTACAATCACAACCAGCAGAAGATAGACCCTAAGAAGGGTCCTTATACAAACCACCAAAACAAAAACAAACATTCTAACTATTCAACTATTACAAGCCAATCTAACTATACGAGTATACGAGCCAAAAGTCCCCGCGTCGGCCCCTGCTAAGGAAAACAAAAGGAATGGGGTAAGCTATATGCTTAGTACGTAAACAGGGGCGAAAGCATAAATTTCACATAACAGTTACACAATAAGAGTAAAGCAAAAGCAGAAAAGTAACATCACATAATAAGGATACAGGTGGCTCCAAAGCCAACTCATATGCCATGCGTGATCTCCTGCCGACACTCCGTCGACTGCAAATAATAGTCCGTAGAACTTCACTTGTACACCCACCGACACCTTATCACCCTCACTGGCCAGTCACCTCACAAACTTGCCCGGGCGAACGAAATCACAAACTTGAGCTTGAGTCACAAGCTCGGGTCACAAACTTGGTCACCTTCTCGGTGAACCGGATTCACAAAATTGGTTCATAACATGAACCTACAAACTTGGTGACCTCAGACTAAGTTGGACTGCCTTCGACCAAGCCCTAACCGGCTCGAATAGTCCAACCAGGTCAAGAGTTCGCCCCAAACTCACAAACTTCACAAAATTATTCAAAATCACAAACTTTGCAAACTTTACAAACTTTATTCGAAAGTCGCCCCGAGTCACAAGCTCAAGGGTTTTGGTTCCAAAAGGTTCATATACATATGCCAAGTACAATTATACATTCAAATTAGGGTTTAGGTCGAGTGCGATAAAGTACACCCTCGCCTAAGTGCCCTTTTCACATATCTCAAATACATAGCAAAGAAAACACACCAAACCGGCCTGAATACTTACCCAGAAACTGAAATAGCAAAAGTACGAAATCGGATCGAAATGAACAGCTAGTAGTGGGCCCCACCATTTCCGCCCAGCTCACCACCGTCTGAAATAGAAGATTGTGTCACATAATATCGCAAACGGCTACTATCGTGCCTAAAACAAGCAAAACGGCAAAAACGGCACGCGCGCACGTAAATATGACGAACGGAAACGGAGACGGCCGTTAGCGGAAACGGCAGATTTGACACTCGTTTCTAGTTTACTCATAAGTTGAGCTACGAATATCGGATTAAGGCGTATGAGACGCCATATCGAAGCTTAAAGGATGAACAACAACTGTTATGAAGACATCCAGAACTGAAACTGGAGGCTTTAGTCCCAAATGAACCAAACACAATCACTTACGAAATCTGGCAAATGCACAAATGGTCAGTTTTGAGTGCAAACTGTTTTCTATGCTACACATGGTCAAAAGAGCTGAAAATTGGCAGTTAGATAGTTCATTCCAAATGGAACAACTTTCATGAAGGTCGGCAACCCAAATTCGGAACGGAAATTGGTCATCAGGACCAAAACAGATTTCTGGTCATTTTCACGGGCAAGCCTTGTTTGCTCGGCTATATCTCAGGTTTTATAAATCCGATTCATGAAATTCCAAGGGCGTTAGAAAGCTCTGATATAGGGCTATAAGTTTGGTGTTTTGGTCGGAAGTCCAAACAGCTTGTAACTCAGTCAAATGTGAAGCCAAAGTTCCAGCCATAAACTTTCCAAAAACGTACCAGAATCACAAACCGTATTTGACCTCAATATGCGGTAATGGCACCAAATTCACTACGGTTATCGGATGGGGGTGTAAGACCCACCGTTTCGAAGCTAAGAAACAGGAGTACAACAATGTAGAAGGCCACTCAGTCCAAATCCTAGCACAACTAGGTCAAATATGCAAAATACAAATCCAGAATTACCAAAACAGGTTTGCAAATCACATAAAACTGTAATCGGTATATCTCAGTCCATACAAGTCCAAATGCCGAAATTCCAAAGGCATAAGTTAGCTAAAATGTCCAACTACATTTCATCAGAAGACACCAACAACAAAATCCAAACCAATTCCAGTGAAAACAAACGATTACTATTGCAGTTCGGACATTCTGTTCACCAAAAACAGCAACAGTAAAAACGGTATAACTCACTCTATACTACTCCAAATGCCCTGAAATTTTGCAGGAACTTCAACCTCATCAATACCTACAACTTTCATGTTTTGAGCCAAGGCCAATTCGGCCTCTATCTAGGACCAAAGATTTCGGACAGAATGAAGAACCAAGAACCCTAATTTTCCAGATTTCCTTCCAAATCCAAAATTGATTGCAATTTTCTATCATATGCACCTACTAGAGCCAAAGCCCCTTATTACCAACCATCAAAAACAATCACACCATCAAGATCATATGAAACCAGAAAATTCCTCAAAAAATAAAAAAAACTCAACCAAATCACTTCAAACCAAGAAATAATCCACAAATTTCATCACTCTAATCACTACTAATCATATCTTAAGCATCAATAGGTGTAGGTGGAAGTTTAAGCTTCACTTACCAAGAAACAAGAGAGAGAGAGATGTTGGCCACCTTAGACCTTCAAACAAACTTCACTACAACACTTACTAGCACTAGAAGAAAGGTTTTTATGGAGTAGAATCTAATCTAGGCTTTTGTTTGTGGGAGATTGAAGCAAATGGAGCTTGAAAGTTGAAGAAATGCGCTTCCTTCTTGAGCTAGGGAGATCCGGCCACCAAGAGAAGAAAATGGTGATTTTTGTGCATTTTTTTGATATTTAATCCTTTGGTCAAAAAAGTCAAGAAAGTGAATAGTGTTTCTTAAAGTCCAACCAATGAGAAGGTGACACTTGTCACCTCATTAAATGCATTCCTATCCTTTCTTTCTTCTCTCACATCAATCATTTCACACACTCTACTTGTCTATTAACACCCGATAAATTTTACACAGTATCCGGAATTTAACCTAATTGGCCGAATTTTTCCGAACTTTGCGCACTAGTGGGTCCCACGTCCGTTATATATCCGTAATTTCTCAAAAACTCTACAATACTAGAAAAATCATTTGAAAACGATATTTGCTCATAAACTTTGTCTGGGGAATTTTCTAATCAAGAAAATGTAGAAAAAAACGGGTTTTCAATCTTAACCGGAACTTAGGGTTTAAATCTTAATTCCTACTTAGGGTTTTCGAAATACTCCCAAAACCAAACGTTACCGCCAAATTAATGAATATATCAACGTAGTACGAACTGGGGCCTCACAATCTCCCCTCCTTAAAAGAATTTCGTCCTCGAAATTCCAACTTGCACTAATCAGATCAAATAATCCTCAAAAGCAGTCAAGTACACAACAGGCAATGCCTCAAAAGTTCAACCACTCGAGTAGTAGCCGGTCTACAACCACACAAGTACGAATAAGTTCAAAAGCCGGGTTCAAACAAATAAGCTCAAAAGATTATACTCAAATATACATATTTTTACAAAGTCACAATAAAAATATACAAGTTATCCGACATCCGGTCGGTGCAAAATCCATTATTTACGTGAGCACTACGGCTCCAAAAATGTAGTCAATCACTGGGTAACAAAAGAAGCCAGGCATACTGGTTATAACAAAATAAACATGGCAGATATAACAAATTAAACATATCAGATAGTCAAAAGGAAATTCCATCAACGGTCCTACACGCCTCCCCTACGGAACCTACCTAATCCACCAGCACCGCCCCGGCGGCCCTAGGGTGCAAACCTAAAGAATAGGTCCAAATAGCTAACTTCAATATTAAGTAAGAACCAAATCGATTCACACTGGGACTGGCCATCTCCAAGTGCAATCAACTCAATCCCCACTTTGCCTTATGGAAATTACAAAAGTCAATATCAAAATCTTAGCATTCAATATTTACCTTAATAGCCAAGTATCCCACAGTCCGGCATCCTAAACTTCAAGCCTAGGATACACTACAGAGATCGAAAGCCTAAGCTCTGATACCAACTGTGACGACCCCACTTCTCCCAAGGGCGAACCCAAGGGTATCGGCGGGCCGCCTGCCTAGCTCGCGCCAGGACTCAAAACCTAAAGTTCGAAAGAGCACTAAATACAATATATACAATCCCAAAAGTTATATTCACATCTTCAAAAGTCTCGAGTCAAACTACTCTAATATACTACAATCACAACCAGCAGAAGATAGACCCTAAGAAGGGTCCTTATACAAACCACCAAAACAAAAATGAACATTCTAACTATTCAACTATTACAAGCCAATCTAACTATACTAGTATACGAGCCAAAAGTCCCCGCGTCGGCCCCTGCTAAGGAAAACAAAAGGAATGGGGTAAGCTATATGCTTAGTAAGTAAACAGGGGCGAAAGCATAAATTTCACGTAACAGTTACACAATAAGAGTAAAGCAAAAGCAGAAAAGTAACATCACATAATAAGGATACAGGTGGCTCCAAAGCCAACTCATATGCCATGCGTGATCTCCTGCCGACACTCCGTCGACTGCAAATAATAGTCCGTAGAACTTCACTTGTACACCCACCGACACCTTATCACCCTCACTGGCCAGTCACCTCACAAACTTGCCCGGGCGAACGAAATCACAAACTTGAGCTTGAGTCACAAGCTCGGGTCACAAACTTGGTCACCTTCTCGGTGAACCGGATTCACAAAATTGGTTCATAACATGAACCTACAAACTTGGTGACCTCAGACTAAGTTGGACTGCCTTCGACCAAGCCCTAACCGGCTCGAATAGTCCAACCAGGTCAAGAGTTCGCCCCAAACTCACAAACTTCACAAAATTATTCAAAATCACAAACTTTGCAAACTTTACAAACTTTATTCGAAAGTCGCCCCGAGCCACAAGCTCAAGGGTTTTGGTTCCAAAAGGTTCATATACATATGCCAAGTACAATTATACATTCAAATTAGGGTTTAGGTCGAGTGCGATAAAGTACACCCTCGCCTAAGTGCCCTTTTCACATATCTCAAACACATAGCAAAGAAAACACACCAAACCGGCCTGAATACTTACTCAGAAACTGAAATAGCAAAAGTACGAAGTCGGATCGAAATGAACAGCTAGTAGTGGGCCCCACCAGTTCCGCCCAGCTCACCACCGTCTGAAATAGAAGATTGTGTCACATAATATCGCAAACGGCTACTATCGTGCCTAAAACAAGCAAAACGGCAAAAACGGCACGCGCGCACGTAAATATGACGAACGGAAACGGAGACGGCCGTTAGCGGAAACGGCAGATTTGACACTCGTTTCTAGTTTACTCATAAGTTGAGCTACGAATATCGGATTAAGGCGTATGAGACGCCATATCGAAGCTTAAAGGATGAACAACAACTGTTATGAAGACATCCAGAACTGAAACTGGAGGCTTTAGTCCCAAATGAACCAAACACAATCACTTACGAAATCTGGCAAATGCACAAATGGTCAGTTTTGAGTGCAAACTGTTTTCTATGCTACACATGGTCAAAAGAGCTGAAAATTGGCAGTTAGATAGTTCATTCCAAATGGAACAACTTTCATGAAGGTCGGCAACCCAAATTCGGAACGGAAATTGGTCATCAGGACCAAAACAGATTTCTGGTCATTTTCACGGGCAGGCCTTGTTTGCTCGGCTATATCTCAGGTTTTATAAATCCGATTCATGAAATTCCAAGGGCGTTAGAAAGCTCTGATATAGGGCTATAAGTTTGGTGTTTTGGTCGGAAGTCCAAACAGCTTGTAACTCAGTCAAATGTGAAGCCAAAGTTCCAGCCATAAACTTTCCAAAAACGTACCAGAATCACAAACCGTATTTGACCTCAATATGCGGTAATGGCACCAAATTCACTACGGTTATCGGATGGGGGTGTAAGACCCACCGTTTCGAAGCTAAGAAACAGGAGTACAACAATGTAGAAGGCCACTCAGTCCAAATCCTAGCACAACTAGGTCAAATATGCAAAATACAAATCCAGAATTACCAAAACAGGTTTGCAAATCACATAAAACTGTAATCGGTATATCTCAGTCCATACAAGTCCAAATGCCGAAATTCCAAAGGCATAAGTTAGCTAAAACGTCCAGCTACATTTCATCAGAAGACACCAACAACAAAATCCAAACCAATTCCAGTGAAAACAAACGATTACTATTGCAGTTCGGACATTCTGTTCACCAAAAACAGCAACAGTAAAAACGGTATAACTCACTCTATACTACTCCAAATGCCCTGAAATTTTTCAGGCACTTCAACCTCATCAATACCTACAACTTTCATGTTTTGAGCCAAGGCCAATTCGGCCTCTATCTAGGACCAAAAATTTCGGACAGAATGAAGAACCAAGAACCCTAATTTTCCAGATTTCCTTCCAAATCCAAAATTGATTGCAATTTTCTATCATATGCACCTACTAGAGCCAAAGCCCCTTATTACCAACCATCAAAAACAATCACACCATCAAGATCATATGAAACCAGAAAATTCCTCAAAAAATAAAAAAAAACTCAACCAAATCACTTCAAACCAAGAAATAATCCACAAATTTCATCACTCTAATCACTACTAATCATATCTTAAGCATCAATAGGTGTAGGTGGAAGTTTAAGCTTCACTTACCAAGAAACAAGAGAGAGAGAGATGTTGGCCACCTTAGACCTTCAAACAAACTTCACTACAACACTTACTAGCACTAGAAGAAAGGTTTTTATGGAGTAGAATCTAATCTAGGCTTTTGTTTGTGGGAGATTGAAGCAAATGGAGCTTGAAAGTTGAAGAAATGCACTTCCTTCTTGAGCTAGGGAGATCCGGCCACCAAGAGAAGAAAATGGTGATTTTTGTGCATTTTTTTGATATTTAATCCTTTGGTCAAAAAAGTCAAGAAAGTGAATAGTGTTTCTTAAAGTCCAACCAATGAGAAGGTGACACTTGTCACCTCATTAAATGCATTCCTATCCTTTCTTTCTTCTCTCACATCAATCATTTCACACACTCTACTTGTCTATTAATACCCGATAAATTTTACACAGTATCCGGAATTTAACCTAATTGGCCGAATTTTTCCGAACTTTGCGCACTAGTGGGTCCCACGTCCGTTATATATCCGTAATTTCTCAAAAACTCTACAATACTAGAAAAATCATTTGAAAACGATATTTGCTCATAAACTTTGTCTGGGGAATTTTCTAATCAAGAAAATGTAGAAAAAAACGGGTTTTCAATCTTAACCGGAACTTAGGGTTTAAATCTTAATTCCTACTTAGGGTTTTCGAAATACTCCCAAAACCAAACGTTACCGCCAAATTAATGAATATATCAACGTAGTACGAACTGGGGCCTCACAATCTCCCCTCCTTAAAAGAATTTCGTCCTCGAAATTCCAACTTGCACTAATCAGATTAAATAATCCTCAAAAGCAGTGAAGTACACAACAGGCAATGCCTCAAAAGTTCAACCACTCGAGTAGTAGCCGGTCTACAACCACACAAGTACGAATAAGTTCAAAAGCCGGGTTCAAACAAATAAGCTCAAAAGATTATACTCAAATATACATATTTTTACAAAGTCACACTAAACATATACAAGTTATCCGACATCCGGTCGGTGCAAAATCTATTATTTACGTGAGCACTACGGCTCCAAAAATGTAGTCAATCACTGGGTAACAAAAGAAGCCAGGCATACTGGTTATAACAAAATAAACATGGCAGATATAACAAATTAAACATATCAGATAGTCAAAAGGAAATTCCATCAACGGTCCTACGCGCCTCCCCTACGGAACCTACCTAATCCACCAGCATCGCCCCGGCGGCCCTAGGGTGCAAGCCTAAAGAATAGGTCCAAATAGCTAACTTCAATATTAAGTAAGAACCAAATCGATTCACACTGGGACTGGCCATCTCCAAGTGCAATCAACTCAATCCCCACTTTGCCTTATGGAAAATTACAAAAGTCAATATCACAATCGTAGCATTCAATATTTACCTTAATAGCCAAGTATCCCACAGTCCGGCATCCTAAACTTCAAGCCTAGGATACACTACAGAGATCGAAAGCCTAAGCTCTGATACCAACTGTGACGACCCCACTTCTCCCAAGGGCGAACCCAAGGGTATCGGTGGGCCGCCTGCCTAGCTCGCGCCAGGACTCAAAACCTAAAGTTCGAAAGAGCACTAAATACAATATATACAATCCCAAAAGTTATATTCACATCTTCAAAAGTCTCGAGTCAAACTACTCTAATATACTACAATCACAACCAGCAGAAGATAGACCCTAAGAAGGGTCCTTATACAAACCACCAAAACAAAAATGAACATTCTAACTATTCAACTATTACAAGCCAATCTAACTATACTAGTATACGAGCCAAAAGTCCCCGCGTCGGCCCCTGCTAAGGAAAACAAAAGGAATGGGGTAAGCTATATGCTTAGTAAGTAAACAGGGGCGAAAGCATAAATTTCACGTAACAGTTACACAATAAGAGTAAAGCAAAAGCAGAAAAGTAACATCACATAATAAGGATACAGGTGGCTCCAAAGCCAACTCATATGCCATGCGTGATCTCCTGCCGACACTCCGTCGACTGCAAATAATAGTCCGTAGAACTTCACTTGTACACCCACCGACACCTTATCACCCTCACTGGCCAGTCACCTCATAAACTTGCCCGGGCGAACGAAATCACAAACTTGAGCTTGAGTCACAAGCTCGGGTCACAAACTTGGTCACCTTCTCGGTGAACCGGATTCACAAAATTGGTTCATAACATGAACCTACAAACTTGGTGACCTCAGACTAAGTTGGACTGCCTTCGACCAAGCCCTTACCGGCTCGAATAGTCCAACCAGGTCAAGAGTTCGCCCCAAACTCACAAACTTCACAAAATTATTCAAAATCACAAACTTTGCAAACTTTACAAACTTTATTCGAAAGTCGCCCCGAGCCACAAGCTCAAGGGTTTTGGTTCCAAAAGGTTCATATACATATGCCAAGTACAATTATACATTCAAATTAGGGTTTAGGTCGAGTGCGATAAAGTACACCCTCGCCTAAGTGCCCTTTTCACATATCTCAAACACATAGCAAAGAAAACACACCAAACCGGCCTGAATACTTACCCAGAAACTGAAATAGCAAAAGTACGAAATCGGATCGAAATGAACAGCTAGTAGTGGGCCCCACCAGTTCCGCCCAGCTCACCACCGTCTGAAATAGAAGATTGTGTCACATAATATCGCAAACGGCTACTATCGTGCCTAAAACAAGCAAAACGGCAAAAACGGCACGCGCGCACGTAAATATGACGAACGGAAACGGAGACGGCCGTTAGCGGAAACGGCAGATTTGACACTCGTTTCTAGTTTACTCATAAGTTGAGCTACGAATATCGGATTAAGGCGTATGAGACGCCATATCGAAGCTTAAAGGATGAACAACAACTGTTATGAAGACATCCAGAACTGAAACTGGAGGCTTTAGTCCCAAATGAACCAAACACAATCACTTACGAAATCTGGCAAATGCACAAATGGTCAGTTTTGAGTGCAAACTGTTTTCTATGCTACACATGGTCAAAAGAGCTGAAAATTGGCAGTTAGATAGTTCATTCCAAATGGAACAACTTTCATGAAGGTCGGCAACCCAAATTCGGAACGGAAATTGGTCATCAGGACCAAAACAGATTTCTGGTCATTTTCACGGGCAGGCCTTGTTTGCTCGGCTATATCTCAGGTTTTATAAATCCGATTCATGAAATTCCAAGGGCGTTAGAAAGCTCTGATATAGGGCTATAAGTTTGGTGTTTTGGTCGGAAGTCCAAACAGCTTGTAACTCAGTCAAATGTGAAGCCAAAGTTCCAGCCATAAACTTTCCAAAAACGTACCAGAATCACAAACCGTATTTGACCTCAATATGCGGTAATGGCACCAAATTCACTACGGTTATCGGATGGGGTTGTAAGATCCACCGTTTCGAAGCTAAGAAACAGGAGTACAACAATATAGAAGGCCACTCAGTCCAAATCCTAGCACAACTAGGTCAAATATGCAAAATACAAATCCAGAATTACCAAAACAGGTTTGCAAATCACATAAAACTGTAATCGGTATATCTCAGTCCATACAAGTCCAAATGCCGAAATTCCAAAGGCATAAGTTAGCTAAAACGTCCAGCTACATTTCATCAGAAGACACCAACAACAAAATCCAAACCAATTCCAGTGAAAACAAACGATTACTATTGCAGTTCGGACATTCTGTTCACCAAAAACAGCAACAGTAAAAACGGTATAACTCACTCTATACTACTCCAAATGCCCTGAAATTTTTCAGGAACTTCAACCTCATCAATACCTACAACTTTCATGTTTTGAGCCAAGGCCAATTCGGCCTCTATCTAGGACCAAAGATTTCGGACAGAATGAAGAACCAAGAACCCTAATTTTCCAGATTTCCTTCCAAATCCAAAATTGATTGCAATTTTCTATCATATGCACCTACTAGAGCCAAAGCCCCTTATTACCAACCATCAAAAACAATCACACCATCAAGATCATATGAAACCAGAAAATTCCTCAAAAAATAAAAAAAAACTCAACCAAATCACTTCAAACCAAGAAATAATCCACAAATTTCATCACTCTAATCACTACTAATCATATCTTAAGCATCAATAGGTGTAGGTGGAAGTTTAAGCTTCACTTACCAAGAAACAAGAGAGAGAGAGATGTTGGCCACCTTAGACCTTCAAACAAACTTCACTACAACACTTACTAGCACTAGAAGAAAGGTTTTTATGGAGTAGAATCTAATCTAGGCTTTTGTTTGTGGGAGATTGAAGCAAATGGAGCTTGAAAGTTGAATAAATGCACTTCCTTCTTGAGCTAGGGAGATCCGGCCACCAAGAGAAGAAAATGGTGATTTTTGTGCATTTTTTTGATATTTAATCCTTTGGTCAAAAAAGTCAAGAAAGTGAATAGTGTTTCTTAAAGTCCAACCAATGAGAAGGTGACACTTGTCACCTCATTAAATGCATTCCTATCCTTTCTTTCTTCTCTCACATCAATCATTTCACACACTCTACTTGTCTATTAATACCCGATAAATTTTACACAGTATCCGGAATTTAACCTAATTGGCCGAATTTTTCCGAACTTTGCGCACTAGTGGGTCCCACGTCCGTTATATATCCGTAATTTCTCAAAAACTCTACAATACTAGAAAAATCATTTGAAAACGATATTTGCTCATAAACTTTGTCTGGGGAATTTTCTAATCAAGAAAATGTAGAAAAAAACGGGTTTTCAATCTTAACCGGAACTTAGGGTTTAAATCTTAATTCCTACTTAGGGTTTTCGAAATACTCCCAAAACCAAACGTTACCGCCAAATTAATGAATATATCAACGTAGTACGAACTGGGGCCTCACACTACCTCCGAAATTTCATGGAAGGCCTGATCCGGATATAGCTGAACAGTGGTTGGAGGCAATGATTAACATCTTCGCGGCTTTAAACTACATGGAGCAAAGACAAGTGAACTTTGTTGTATTTCAATTCAAAGGACCATCCGAGCATGATGGAATGTTATTAAGGCAAAATGAAAAAGAGAACAGACTGCATGAACATGGACAAACTTTATAAGGGAATTTAACGAGAAATATCTCCCACCTTTAGTCCAAGAAAGGAGAGAGGACGAGTTTATTGGGTTACGTCAGGGAACCCAGAGTGTGGCCGAATATGAGACTAAATTTACCAAACCATCCAAATTTGCTTCCAAATTGGTGGCCAAGGAGCGGAGAAGAGTGAGACGATTTATACAAAAATTGAATCTAGAAATCCAGGAAACTTTAGCAGCGGTTCAGGTTAATATCTTTACGGAAGCCCTTGAAAAAGTTCAAAGGATTGAACTTTCGAAGAAGTCACAAATTGTGCAAAAATGTGAGACTCAAAGAAAGGAAAAGAAAAATCATAATTATACAAATATACATGTTCTAAAGGAATACATCATGTCGGGTACGGGGGACTAATGTTCGTGACTCAATTTTCTCTTTAATAGAGGAAATACGAGCGTGCTAAAATTAGAAAGTCAAACTCGTCCATATCCCATACTCAAGAGATTATTTCCTAATCTAATCAAGCAAATGATCTAACATAATCCTAATTTTCTAAATGAAATACAAATCTAATGTTATGTATCACACATAGGGGTAAGGAATATACATATAAGAGAAAAATATAGAATGAGAGATATATATATAAGGGGGAACATGGGATAAGGAATATACGTACAGGGAGAGGGTCATGCAAAAATGATAAAAGACCCTAGAAAGTGAAAAATATGCATGAAATTGTAGTGTAGTCACACAAACATGATCTAACGCGCAAAGGGCTCCTAAGGATCTAGCGTTGGACTAGCTCATGTTTATGAATTCTCACTAGCATTGAACTAATGAAAAAGATCGGAAAAAAGGGGCCACAACTAGTGTTGGACTAGTGTGGAATTGGGAAATTGATCATAACTAGCGTTGAACTAGTGTGATAATACGTCACACATTAGTTATAAGTAAATTAATCATGTAAAACTTAATAAAAGAATGTAAACACATAATATCACATAAATACATAAACATAATCATGATATCTAAATGTAAGACCCTAAGAAAGCCGTAACACATAGCACGTAAGCATGCAGATCACACCAAGCAAATAAAGCAAACAAGCCTTAACTATTACATTAGGGAGGTCCTACTACAATCTAAAAGAGGAAATAAAATAAATAATTAAAATAAATACCTAACTATTACAATTGTGGCGTTTAATTGCCTTCCCAAATAATTACAAATTAAATTAAAATAAATATACAAAATTAAAACAAATAAAGTAACTAAATGAATAAATAAATGAGAATATTCAAAAAGCATGCAATTTCACACATAAGTTCATATAGGGGCACATAGGGTCAAGTAAAAATCTAAATAAGGGATAGAGTGTACCTCCCTTGAATTGGTGCCCTAATAAAGTAGAAAACTTCTTATTTACCCTCCAAAAACAAAGAAAAGGTCAATGCATCACTTTAATTAACAAATAATCATAAAAAATGGAAATAAACATGAAATTGAATCAATTGAATCATGCAACCAACCTATATTCAAGAAATTAAAACAATCAAGGACTTAATTGCAAAAATTAACAAAGT